>NW_022437028.1:3036930-3148077 GCF_009761245.1 Sapajus apella
CCTCCCTCCCTCCCTCCCTTCCTTCCTCCCTCCCTCCCTCCCTTCCTCCCTCCCTTCCTTCCTCCCTCCCTTCTTTCCTCCCTCCCTCCCTTCTTTCCTCCCTCCCTTCCTTCCTTCCTTTCTTCTTCCCCTCCCCTTTTTATCAGCTACATTGCTACTACATTAAGTAGTCATGTTTTCCATACGTTACTACTTAATGACCACTTACTGGGTGTGAGATATTTTCCTTTTTATCAGCTCTTGATTTTTTCACCACAACCCTGAAAAATGGATATTGTTTTTGCTCCTTTCAAAGATCTGGGACAGAGGCTAAGCTTAACATCACACGGCTGTGACAGCCAGGAGCGGGATTCACAGCCGTGTAGTCAAAACCGACCTGGCTAAGGTGCACTGGTTGCATTTCCCTCACCCCTGGCCTGACCCAGTCCTTTGGCACCACCTCCCACTGGTTCTCCAGCCTCATGCCCCTTGGTGGCATATCTCAGGACTGAACGAAGGCCCTGTGGCTGTCATAACAAATCCCTACAAACCATGTAGCGTAAAACAACACATTTTTATTCTCTTACAGTTCCAGAGGTCAGAATTCCAAAATCAGTATCTCTGGTCAAAGTCAAGTTGTCGCCCAGGCTGCGCTCTTTCTGTAGATCTGGGAAGGAATCCACTCCTTGCCTCTTCCTGTTGGCAGCTGGCACTCCTAGGTTTATGGACACATCATTCCAGTCTCTGCCACTGTGGTCACATGGCGTTCCCTTCTCCTTGCGTGTGCCAGATCTCTCTGCTTTTCTCCTCTAAGGGTACACGCGATCTCATTTAGAGCCCACCTGGAAAATTCAGGGGCATCTCCCTATGTTAAGATCTTTGGTTCACTCATCTGCAAACTCTTGTGACATATAAGAAAACACTCATGGGTTATGGAATTGGGACATAGACACATCTTTGCAGGCCATTTTGTAACTGTCCAATAGGTTCACCTTGCCTGTCACCTAGATAGAGCTGATTCATCGAGACAGGTGGGTTGCAATAGAGAAAGAGTAATTCACATAGAGCTAGCTGCGTAGGAGACCTGAGTTTCATTATTACTAAAATCAGTCTCCCAGAGCATTCCGGGATCAGAGTTTTTTTAAGGACAACTTGGTGGATAGGGGAAAGCCAGTGAGCCAGGAGTGCTGACTCGTTAGGCAGGAGATGAAATCCTAGGGAACTGAAGGTGTTCTCCTGAGCTGAGTCAGCTCCTGGACGGGAGTCACAAGATCAGATGAGCCAGTTTATCGATTGGGATGGGGCCAGCTGTCTGCAAAATGTCTCACAGCGCTCACCTTAGGAGTGGTTTAGGGAGGGTGAGCATCCTTGGCCTCCAGCTGCGTGACTCCCAAACCATCATTTCTAATCTTGTGGCTAATTTCTTAGACCTACAAAGGCAGTCTAGTCCACAGGCAAGAAGGAGTTTTGTTTTGGGAAAGGGCTGTTATCCTCTTTGTTTTAAACTATAAAGTATAAACTAAGATCCTCCAAAAGTTAGTTCAGCCTACACCCAGGAAGGAGTAGGAACAGCTTAGAGGTTAGAAGGAAGATGGAGTCATTTAGGTTAGATCTCTTTCACTGTCTCAGTCATAATTTTGCAAAGGTGGCTTCAACTTTTTTTTCATTTTTTTTCCTTTAGACAGGGACTTGCTCTGTCGTCCAGCTGGAGTGCAGCGGCACAATCATAGGATCATAGCTTACGGCAGCCTTGAACTGGGCTCAAATGGTCCTCCTCTGTCAGTCTCCCAGTAGCTAGGGCTATAGGTACACACCACCATGCCCAGCTAAGTTTATTTTTATTTTTGTAGAGATGGGGTCTCACTATGTTGCGTAGGCTGATCTTGAACTCCTGGCCTTGAGTGACCCTCCCACCTCGTCCTCCTGAGTATCTAGGACTACAGGCACCCACCGCCATGCCCAGCTAATGTTTAATTTTTGTTTTTTATAGAGATAGGGGTCTTTCTGTGTTGGTCAGGCCAGTCTCGAGCTCCTGGCCTCAGGCAATCCTCCTGCCTCAGCCTCCCAAAGTGCTGGGACTGCAGATGTTAACCACAATGCTTGGCTTTGGGCGACATTAATTAGCTTACCGCTCTGCTTCCCCTGTGGTGTGTATGGCTTTCAAGCACTGGGCTCCTGGTTCTTCTTTCTGATATCTGGCTCCTTCCATGAGTGGGGGTGAGTGGGGAGGAGGAGAGGAGCAATTCCTGTGTGTGGTCTGCTGAGAAGACCTTCAAAGAGGCACCAGGGAGCACTCTTTGTCTGGGTTTTATAAAATGGTTGTAATAATGCTTGTTTGGAAAGGAGAAGAAGATCTTCTGCTGAAGATGAAAGTGCAGGCTGTTTTGGATGGCAGATAGCTGCTTTGAGCCTCCAAGATCTCATAAAATGGAGGTCTTGCAGAGCTGAGGTGGAGAAATTATGGTCCTATTGGGAAAATGAATTCTTCAGATTGAGGAGGAGGAGGGAGCCTGCCTGTTCACTGACCAATGACAAAACTGAGTGTTATGTCTCTTACTGCAGGAAAGGGAATTGGCATGGCCCCACCTGCAACCTTGCATATGACAGTCATCATTGTGGATTGGTCATAAGTGCCCCGGTTTAAAAAAAAAAAATCCCCAAACATTCATCAGGCTTTTCCATGGCGATACCTTGTGTTGAAAACCTTTCCATCACATTCTATGTTAAGCGTTTTTATCAGAAGCTGATTTTGCCCATGTTGGCTTCAAAGCATACATAGGACTTTTTGGCTTTGACCATTTTAGAATATATGGCTCCCTGCAGCAATGGCTAAAGGTCGGTGTCAGCTCTCTCAGCATGAGCTTCTGGGTGCAGGAATGCACTTGAGATTTCTGATTTGAGAGAATGCCGACCACCGCTCTGCATTGCTGCCTAACTGCCTCCTGCTTGTCTATCGTGGTCAAATTGGATGGACTGCATTTAATTTGTTTCAGTGAAAGAAATAATTTTTTTTTTTTTTTAAGACGGGTTTTCACCATGTTGGTCAGGCTGGTCTTGAACTCCCAACCTCAGGTGATCAACCCGCTTTGGCCTCCAAAGTGCTTGGATTACAGGCGTGAGCCACCATGCCCGGCCAAGAATTTTTTTTTTTTTGATACGGAGTTTCGCTCTTGTTATCCAGGCTGGAGTGCAATGGCTCAATCTCGGCTCACCGCAACCTCCGCCTCCTGGGTTCAGGCAATTCTCCTGCCTCAGCCTCCTGAGTAGCTGGGACTACAGGCACGCACCACCATGCCCAGCTAATTTTTTGTATTTTTAGTAGAGACGGGGTTTTACCATGTTGACCAGGATGGTCTCGATCTCTTGACCTCGTGATCCATCCGCTTCGACCTCCCAAAGTGCTGGGATTACAGGCATCAGCCACCGTGCCAGCCAGAAATTTTAAAAGAACACACTGTGAAAGGCCTATGCTTGGTAGAGGCAGGAGTGTTCCTGGTTTTCTGTGTCCTTGGGAAACATTCACCATGAATAGGGTGAGCATATAATTTTTGATCCAAACCTGGCACTTTTGAGAGTGAATGAGACCTTATTAAGTTGGAATGCCAGGCTTAGGTTTACAGTGTCTCCTTTCGCTTTCTGAGTAACTTGCATTCCATGTGGCTGGCTTTGTTAAAACCGTTAAGTAGATTGGCTTCCGTGCTTCTCTTCTCTGCTCCCCTCTGCCTTGTCCCCAGAACGTCATCGTTCTGGAACTTGGGGGAACCTTTCCCCGCATCTTAACTCTTTTCTTTCTTTCTTTTTTTTTTTTTTTTTTTTTTTTTTGAGACAGAGTCTCACTCTGTGTCTCAGGCTGGAGTTCAGTGGCACAATATTGGCTCACTGCAAACTCCGCCTCCCAGATTCAAGTGATTCTTGTGCCTCAGTTTCCCAAGTAGTTCGGATTACAGATGCTCGCCACCATGGCTGTCTAATCTTTTTTTTTTTTTTTTGGTAGAGACAGAGTTTCAGCATGTTAGCCAGGCTGGTCTTGAACTCCTGACCTCAGCCTCCCAAAGTTCTGGGATTGCAGGCATGAGCCATTGCACCCGGCACCTTTCTCCTTGTCTTATTTTACAATTGGGGAAGCTAAGAACTCAGAAAGAGGTGATCCTTGGGTTACACAGTAATATGGAGGCAAGGTTAGAACTTGCCCCCTCTCAAGGAGAAAGCAGAGGCTCTCATAATAGCCATGAGTGGTCAGAGTCCAGCACCACCAGCCCCCCGAGTCCCCTCATGGTAAGTTCAGAAGTGCTCTGCTCTCACTTGCCACCAGATGCCTTGGCAGTCTGTGAGAATGATTGATGAGCTTCTGATGAATTGGCTGATGCTACAAGAGCATTGTGCTTTCCAGAACACCTCACAGGTTCATCAGGGGCTTCTGGAGATCCTGTCTCCATGCAAAAGGATGGACCTCGCACGTTGACATTGGTACTGTTAGCAGATTTGTTAAGAGAAAATTTAGATACAGAAGGACATATTGGGGCATGCAGGTAGGTGAAATTTCTACTATTACCCTGCAAAAGGGAAGAACAAGAAAGAGAGAGAGAAAGACCCTAGGTGTGTCATGGGGGTGGGAGGGGGAAAAAGTAGGGTACAAGAATTACTGAACAAAAAGGAAAGGAAAGGAAGTGAGAAAAGAGGGAAAGGGGGAAGAAGAGAAGGGGAGAGGAGAAAGAAGAGGAGAGGAGAGAAGGGGTGAGAGGGGAGGAAAGGAGAGGAAAGAGGAAGGGAGGGAAGGAAAGAGGAGGGAAGAACAGGAGGGGAAGGAAAGGGAGGGGAGGGGAAGAACAGAATGGCAGGGTAGGGAAGGGGAAGGGAGGAAAAGAACAAGAGGGGAGGAAAGGGGAGGGGATGAACAGGAGGGGAGGGGAGGGGAAGGAAGGAGAAGAGAAGAAAGGGGCAGAGAGGGGAAGAGCAGGAGGGGAGGGGAAGGGATGGGGAGGAGAAGGATGGAGAGGGGAAGGAAGTGAAGGGGAAGGGAAGAACAGAAGGGGAGGGAAGGGGCGGGGAGGGAAAGGAGGGAGAAGAGAAGAAAGGGGAGGTGAAGGGAAGAACAGGAGGGGAGGGGAAGGAAAGGGAGGGGAGGAGAAGAAAAGGAGGGGAGGGAAGGGAGGGTAGGAAGGGGAGGGAAAGGAAGGGGAGAGAAAGAGGAGCGGAAGAACAGGATGGGAGGGGAAGGGAGGGGAGGGAAAGGAAGGGGAGGAAAAGGGAGGGAAGGGGAGGGAAAGGAAAGGGAGGGGAATAGAAGGAAGGGGAAGAGAGGGAAAGAAAAAGAAGGAAGCGGAAGGGAAAGGGAGGGGAGGGGAAGGAAGGGGAAGGGGACGGGAGGAACAGGAGGGGAGAGAAGGGGAGGGGAGAAATAAGATGAGGAGAGAGGAGGGGAGGGGAGGGGAGAGGAGACAGTGGATTTTGGCATCCCTTAGTAATCTTGTATAGCTCATGATGAGGTTGATATGTTTTGCGGGAAAATGGTATATTTGGAAGGGAGTTCCCCACTTAGAGATCAGTGGCAGCTCTACATAGTTCTAGCTCTGTGTACACACGGTGTCAGCTCTGGAAGCCCCCCAGCAGCCTGTGAAGTGAATTTCCTTGTTATGAGGGGCCTAAACCCAGAGTTAATGACTTGCTGTGTCCCCAGCAAGACTTCCCGACCCATCCCAGTGGTCTTTGCATTCTATTCCACCATCTCCTTAGAAAAGGAATGTCAGAGAAGAGCAAAGAAAAGGCACTCTCTGCACCAGTGTGAGTTGTCACACCCTAAGTCCCATCATCAGAAAGCAAATCTAAACACAACCACAAAGCCACCCAGAACCCTTTGCAACCCAAGAGAACCCAAATCGTGGTCACCCTTGAGCAACTCCAGCATGTGGCAGACTCCCAACAGAACGAGTTTATCTCTGACTTTCACGATTCTGGGGTCTTAGGAGATGTCGTGGCATTTGTCGAGATGAGGACTATGTAAGAAAATCATTTTCCACAAATAAGCTGTTAAATGTATCACTTTGGAGGGCTTTATTTTAAAGAACCGTTATGTTTTTATTTGATAAGCCAGCAGTTCTTTACAAATTAACTTATTTTCTTAATGCTTGGATCTGATTCTTCCTTTCAATGTTAGAATCCATCAAACTTCATTTCATGTCCAAATAGAAGAAATTGCGTTTCTGATGACTTTTCTCCAATGCTGACCCAGAGAGAAAAGATTCAGAAGGTCAGTAAACCTCGGAGTCATTTGTAGGTTCTTTGATCCCTTCTATCTAAACAGCGAATCCGTCATTCAGCCCAGTTATTCTTTTTCATCAGTTCCAGGATTCAACTTCATTTTCCTGTTTCTTTTGCCCTCTCTCTGCCGTATGACTTTTCATAATCCCCTCATTTCCCGGTGAGTAATAACCTTCCTTGCAGTCTCTCTCGTGACTTCAAACAGTCTTTCCTGCAAACTGCTGCCAAAATAATATCCCTAAAACATTATTCTCATTCTGTCATCACTGCTTTCAAAAATTATTGCTAGTAGGAAGCAGTCCAAACTTATCACCATGGTAGGCGAGGTCTTCCTCATCCAGACTTGCTTCAGATTCCGACAGAATGGCTACCCTCCCACAAAGACCAACTTGAGAAATAAACCGTGAAGCTCATGGTAGTTATCTGTAATACCCTTCTCTCTCTTTTGTGTATTATTTGACCGCTTGTGTTTTTGATTCTTCTTCCCCCCGCCCCTCCCCATCATGCTCCTTGATTGGTGCTATCCAAAGTGTGGTTTGGGGTTTAGAGCCACCAGCATCATTTGGGAGCTGGTTAGAAATGAAATTTCTGGCCAGGCACAGTGGCCCATGCCTGTAATCCCAGCATGCTGGGAGGCCAAGGCAAGCAGGTTGCTTAAACTCAGGAGTTCAAGACCAGCCTGGGCAACACGGAGAAACAAAAAGTATAAAAAATTAGCTGGGCATGGTAGCATGTATCTGGAGTCCCAGCTGTTTGGGAGGCTGAGGTGGGCAGGTTGAGGCTGCAGTGAGCCATGATCATACCACTGCATTCCAGCCTGGGCAAGAGAGTGAGACTCTGTCTCAAAAAAAAAGAAATTCCTGAAACATTCCATGGGAATCATGAGACCTAGGGTTCTGTACTTTACGAAGCTTGCCCAGTAGGTCTGACACACACTAATATTAGAAAAACACTGTTCTCAACTGTAACATCTCCCAGCATTCTTTTGCAGTTATATGATCTACTGTCAAAACTTAAATGACTAATTACTTAGTGGCAGAGCTGGGTCTAGAACCCACTATTTCCAGCTACCTTTAGTTTGCTTAATCACTTTGACCAACTCATTGCCATGTGATGTGGGCTGGCTGTGTCCCCACTCAAATCTCATCTTGAATTGTACTCCCATAATTCCAACGTATTGTGGGAGGGACCCAGTGGGAGATAATTCAAATCATGGGGACAGTTTCCTCCATGCTGTGTGTGTGTTCTCACGGTAGTGAATAAGTCTCGTGAGATCTGATGGGTTTATCAGGGGTTTCCGCTTTTGCATCTTCCTCATTTTCTCTTGCCGCTGCCATGTAAGAAGTGCCTGTCACCTCCCGCCATGATTCAGAGGCCTCCCCAGCCATGTGGAGCTCTAAGTCCAATTAAACCTCTTTTTCTTCCTAGTGTCAGGTATGTCTTTATTAGCACCTTGTAAATATTGAATTAGGGGAGAAGTGGTGCATGTGGCTGCTTCCAACTTGCATTCTCAGAAACGATCACTGTCCTACTTAGCCCAGTGTGGCTCCTGCCCCAGGGGTTTTGAGCTGGTGCTGCTCCCCTATCCTCTACCCCACCATATTATTTCCCATCCATGGGACGTTGACACCTTACTGCCATCAAAAGACACACCATGAGCTTTTAAGATCCAAGGACAGAGACTCCTGAGTATGGAACTGGCAAGGACAACAGTGAACTCAGAAGACTCTGACTGAGCTTCTGTTTACACTGTATAGTCTTCCTATCCCCTCTGACTCCCAACTCACTTCTGGCTTCATACTCCCATATCTGGTTCCAATTTTGATTCCCTTTTGGTCCAGCATCTTTCCCCCAGCTTTATCTCATTATTTCTAGTTCCGCTTAATTTAGCCTCCATCCTCCATCCTCAGCAAAGGTTGTGCAAAGCCAACCTGTCAGTTTCCCTACATTATCCAGTAACTTCTCAGGACTCCATTTGTCCTGATCCCGCCCTTCATCTTCAACTGGCCCTGGTATGTGAACAAGACAATGACAGCCCTTAGCGTTACCACCCAGATGCCATGAAGACTTCCTGCAGAAGGCAACTATTACCGTGGTAACCATTGCCATGGTAACCATCATCCATTGATATGGTTTGGCTCAGTGTCCCCACCCAAATCTCATGTGGTATTGCAATCTTCATCTGTCGGGGAGAGACCTGGTGGGAGGTGATTGGATCGTTGGGGTGGACATCCCCCTTGCCGTTCTCATGATAGAGAGTGAGTTCTCGTGAGATCTCGTTGTTGAAAAACATGGCATTTCCCCCTTTGAGCGCACTCTCGCTCCTGCTAGTATGTGAAGGAGGACATGTTTGCTTCCCCTTTGCTTTCTGCCATAACCGTAAGTTTCCTGAGGCCTCTCGAGCCATGTGAAACTGTGAGTCAACTAAACCTCTTTTCTTCATAAATCGTCCAGTCTCAGGTAGTTCTTTATAGCAGCCTGAAAATGGACGAAAACACCCATCACCTGTTGTTTCCAGCCCAGCGTCCTCTCATACCCCTGCTTCAACACCACTGAGTCCTCCAGTCCACTGACTTTGCCGCTTTCTGTTGTGCCTCCAGTGTGCTCCCTTCCCTCCGGTTTTGTTTAGATTCCACCCTCCAGCCTTGTCATCACTCTGCTGCACACATTCTTCACTCCCTGCTTCTCTTTTGTTCCGTCTTAATTTCTGGGAAAACAACTCAACTCTCAACCTGTGCCCTGTGCCCCTGCAGTTGAACATAGCTGGAGACAACCCCACCACAGTGTTGACAAATGTCACTCTAAATGGATGCCTTCAGTTCCCACATCAAACCTCCGCAATACCCAGGGGTCCTCTTACATTTCCAGAGTCAATTTCCTCACAACCTCCAACTTCTCATAACCTGCCTCTTCTCAGACTGATCTGACTTTATATTTTACTGAGAAAATGAAAGCCGTGGAAGGGTCACAGCACCTTGGCACCATCTAATATACTTGCCTGGCTGCATTTTACACACGTTCTTTGCCTTCCCTCTTTACAGAGGGGATGGGGTAGTCTTGCACATCCCTGAGACAAATGTGGAAAATTGCAGGGAGGCCTATGCAGCTGGTGTGTCAGTTAGAGCTGACCAATAACGGAAAGGACCACCTGGGTAGGTAGTGAGCTCCCTGTCACTGGTCGTATCCAAGCAGAAGCTGATGTCCTGTCAACTTGCTTCCTCTTTGCTTTGCACCATGATTGTAAATTTCCCAAGGCCTCCAAGTCATGCTTCCTGTGAAGCCTGTGAAACTGTGAATCAATTAAACCTCTGGTCCTCACACGTTACCCAGTCTTAGGTAGTCATTTAGAGTACTGTGAGAACAGACCAAATTGCCCGTCACCCACTGTTTCCAGCTCACCCTCCTCTCTCACACCTCTAAGTTGTCTAAGACAAATGTCTTAGGTGCAAGACTGCTTCTTCCCGTCTGTAAAGAGAGAAGGAGAATCATCGCTAGACCACAGGCTTTCCTGCAATGACTATTTTCTGTTCACCTGGGCTTTCTCACTCTTTCCAGAGCCATGACTGTCCACTACTAAAGACGCTGGTGTTACACAGCTTACACCTTGAAAAAAATGCTCTCCCTAGGGCCTGCGATCCCCGTCAACCCATTTTCTCTGCTCCCTGTTCCCCCCAAAGTCGGCTGCCTTTGCCGCCTCCACTTACTTGCCTCACAGTCTTTCTTCAACCCACGACAGTCAGATTCTTGTCTTCATCACTCTGGAGGCTGCTCTTGCCAAAATCAGTAACCGTCTGCATTTTGCCAAATCCTGTGGTCAATTCTCTTTGCTCGTCTCACTCAAAGGTGAGCAGCAGGGGGCCCAGCCACTCCCACCTTCCATCCTTTTTTTTTTTTTTTTTTAAAGACAGGGTCTTGCTCTGTCACTTAGGCCAGAGTGCAGTGGTGCGATCTCAGCTCACTGCAGCCTCCACCTCTCAGGTTCAAGCAATCCTCCTGCCTCAGCCTCCCAAGTAGCTGCGATTACAAGGCGTGTGCCACCATACCCAGCTAATTTTTGTATTTTTAGTAGAGATGGGATTTTGCCATGTTTGGCCAGGCTGGTCTCAAACTTCTGACCTCAAGTGATCTACCTGCCTCAGCCCCCCAGAGTGCTGGGATTACAGGAGTGAGCCACCGCGCCCAGCCCCACCTTCTGTCTTTGAAGGCTGTCATCACTGAGGCCCTGGGTCACTGCACTCCTGGCTCTCCACTGACCTCAGCGCGGCTCCTTGGTCCCCTGAGTGCCAAGTAAGGGTGCCATCTCCAAAGCCAGCTGGATTTGCTCAGTCTTTTCCTTTGGTTTTAGACAGTCCTTCTGCAGGTCTTTTCATGGTTCTCAGATATTGTGACTCACTCACTCCTTCACTTGATCATGGTTTCTGCTCAACAGTCACCTGCTTTTTTTTTTTTTTTTTAATAGATTCAGGGGTACATATACAAGTTTGTTACATGGATAGATTTCATGATGTTGAGGTTTGAGCTCCAACTGAACACATAACTCAAATGATGAATGTAGTACCCAATAGGCAGTATGTCAACCCATGGCCCTCTCCATCCCTCCTCCATTTTAAAGTCACCTTTGTCTGACGTTCTCGTCTTTATGCTCATATGTACCCAATGTTCAGCTTCCACTTACAACTGAGAACAGGTCGTATTTGGCTTTCTGTTTCTGTGTTAATTCACTTAGGATAATGGTCCCCAGCTGTGTCCATGTTGCAGCAAAGATCATAGCCTTATTCTTTTTCGTGGCCGTGTAGTATTCCACAGTGTATATGTACTACATTTTCGTTATCCAATCAGCTGTGGATGGACATCTGGGCTGATTCCATCTTTGCTATTGTGAATAGCCCTGCAATAAACATGCCACTGCACGTGTCTTTCGGGGAGAACAATCTGTTTTCCTTTGGGTATATTACCTAGTAGTAATGGGATTGCTGGGTCAAATGGTAATTCTATCTTTAGTTCTAAAAGGCCACCTTCCCAGAGACCTTTCCTGACCACTCAAACTAGAGAAGTGTTCTCATCGTGTCGGAGGCGTGTGAACCAGAGCAACTCCATCTTGAGTAGGAGCTGGGTAAAATGAGGCCGAGACCTGCTGGGCTGCATTTCCAGACAGCTAAGGCATTCTCAGTCACAGGATGAGATAGGAGGTTGGTACAAGACACAAGTCATGAAGACCTTGCTGATGAAACGGTTACGGTAAAGAAGCCCGCCAAAACCCACCAAAACCAAGATGGCGGCAAGAGTGACCTCTGGTCGTCCTCATTGCTGCAGTCCCGCCAGCGCCATGACAGTTTACAAATGCCATGGCAATGTCAGGGAGTCACCCTAGATGATCTATAAAGGGGAGGCATGAATAATCCATCCTTTGTTTAGCATATCATCAAGAAATAAGCATAGAAATGGGCAACCATTCACAGGAGCCCTTGGGGCTGCTGTGTCTGCGGAGGAGCCATTCCTTTCTTCCTTTACTTTCCTAAGAAACTTGCTTTCACTTGACCCAGGGACTTGTCCTGAATTATCTCTTGAGTGAGATCCAAGAAGCCCCTCTTGGGTCTGGATCTGAACTCTTTCCAGTAGCAGTCATCCTGTCCCCCTCTCAGTAGAGCAGTCTCACTGTGTTGTCGTCCCCTCACCTGAACTGCCTTTCAGTGGATAGCTGGTCGCCCTCCCTTTGTTTACCGCTGTGTCTCCAGTGCCCACCAGAGTGCTTGGCTCAGAAGAATGTGCTCATGAATATGTTAATGAATGCAGGCCCGAAAAACTGAATGTGTGCGCGTGCGGTGGTGGCTGTGACAGCGTTTGGACATGTGTATGGTTCCACCTGCCTCCAGGTGTCCAGGGACACAGCGTTCAGAACGCCCTCCCTCTGTCTTCTCCTTCTGTCTCCCCAAGGTCTGGCACAGGGCAATGGAATCGATATTAATTACATGATTAGATGAATGAACGGATTTCAGAGAGTTCATTGGTAGTGACTCTCTATGGCTTCGAGGTGTGGTGACAAGATTTGACAAGCCCTATCTCAACATAAATGTTCTGGCCACCGAAGATTTTTTTCATAGGGAATATAAGGTGACCAGGAAGTGTCTCATATACTGGGTATGTGGGATGGTAATTTTAGAGATAATCTTTTTTTGTCCTGATCCTCCGCCTCACCTCACCCAAAGCTTGTCCGGCTTTAGATACATTTGCACATCCTGCCTTAATTTGATTAGCGGGAGATGCTATTATCTGAGGAAATCTAAATTGCCTCTTCCTGTGCTAATGAACTACTGTACCAAGTGCGCAGGGATTTGAGAACAAGATAGATATATTAATGAGTGCCTAATTAAAGGGACAGTTACAGAGTTCTTGGTGAGGGGGGAGGTGTTTCTATTCCTTAGAAAGATTGACACTTTTTTATGACAAAATGAAAACGTTTTACATCTAGCTTAAAATTTTAAATATTGCAGTTAGAAACCAAATGAACAATTAAGTTTAATTGAATGCAGCAGACTGTGACACCCTTCCCCACTTGAAGGTGGGGTCTGCAGGCCTTTCTGCCTCAGCTGCCCCCCAAACCTCTCTCACAAGGAGACATACTGATATTTTTTAAAAATCTTCCATTGCCCTGGTAACCCAACTCTGAAACAAAGGACTTTCTCCCGTACTAAAGTGAATGCTTGCAACCCAAGCTCTGGAGAATGCTTGGCGCTCATGGTGGTCAAACTGTTACAGGTCAAACTGCAAGACAGAGTGATTGGATCTCGTGCAAGAAAGAACTCAGGGCAAGTCTGCAGTGCAGAGCAAAAGCAAGTTTCCCGAGAAAGTTAAGTGAAAGTACAGCTACTCCACAGACAGAGCGGGGCATTCCTGAAGGTAAGAGGAAGAACACATCCAGCCTGTGCACAATGATTGTGTGTGTGTGTGTGTGTGTGTGTGTGTGTGTGTCTATATATATATATGTGTATATATATGGAGAGAGAGAGAGATATGGATGTATATGTGTATATACACATAAATATATATACATATATCTGTATATGTATGTGTATATACATATATATCTAGATATATGTGTGTATACATATATAGATAGGTATAGATATATATAGATATTTGTGTATATATATAGATACGTACACATCTATCTATGATAAAAAAGATTATGAGGAGACATTCTCTGCTACAAGCGTTTGTGTAAAGGATTAATTTTCTTAATTACTATTTTCAGAAGAATCAATATTATTATTTTTAAAGCAAAACTAGGAACGCCTTTGTACTCAAGATATTGCGATGTCAGGACACTCCCAAGTCTAGATCTGTTTAATAAACATTATCGATCTGTCCCATAACCGTAAACATCTAGAGGGAGGAATATCTAACTTTATGGGAATTCAGCCCAGCAAGCCTCAGCCTCATTTTCCTAGCCCTCGCTCAAAATGCAGTCACTCTGGTTCCAACGCCTCAGACAAAACCACCTTTGCAAAAATTCTGTACATGAGAAAAAAGTGCAACAGAAAGCTAAGCTAACCCACCCCTGCCCCCCATCTTGCCTTTGGCTTCATTATTCCTGGGCTATGGGGTCAGGCTGACTTTGAAAGACTTTAGGCTATAGTTCAAATGATAATAGGCCTTGCCTGGTTTGGCAAACCCAGCTGCTTTTGGAAAGCTAATTGCAGGTCACCAGGCCGGTCAGAGAAGAGGAATCTGAGTCCTGCTAAGGCGCAGACATGCATGATGGTCAGCCGTGATTCTGGAGGTTATAAGATATACAACTTCCCCAATTACACCTGCAGATAATACCGCTGTGGTAGATTGCCTTTTGAGATGTCTTTCGCTTTGCACTGCAGTCTTGCCCTGAATTCTTTCTTGCTCAAAATCCAAGAACCCTCTCTTGGGGTCTGAATCAGGACCACTTTCCTTTTTTTGCATGTCTGACACCCATGGGTCTACCTAAACCTAGTGACTCCACCTGGACCACCAATCCTGTTGCCGTGGCTTCATCCAGAAATGATTCAGTCCTCAGAAGGACAGCTTCTGTCCGCGATGATTTCTTTTCGGCCCCCACCAATGAGCAGCAGGCACATGTTACCTGGCCGCCCCCACCACTTCCCCCAAACTGCCTTAAAAAAGACCCCAACCTCGGAGCTCTGAAAGAGATGATTAGAGTACCAACTGCATCTCCCGCATGGCATAGCCAGCCTCATGTTGTTAAACTCGTTTTCTAGTGCAGTGCGGTGGTCTTCAAGGCGCGGTCAGGAAGAACCCCTAGGGTGGTTACGGAAGTTGGCTCCCAGCCTGTGTGAATGACACTCTCCCCTCACCCTCTGTACGCACCGCATGCTCCACATCAGAGAGCACAATAAAAATAGGCAAAATAGGCCGGGTGCAGTGGCTCACGCCTGTAATCCCAGCACTTTGGAAGACTGAGGCAGGTGGATCACCTGAGGTCAGGAGTTCAAGACCAGCCTGACCAATATGGTGAAACCTCATCTCTACTAAAAATACAAAAATTAGCTGGGTGTGGTAGAGGGCACCTATAATCTCAGCCAGGAGGCTGAGGTAGGAGAACTGTTTGAACCCAGGAGGTGGGTGTTGCAGTGAGCCAAGATTGTGCCACTACATTCCAGCCTGGGCGATAGAGTGAGATTCCATCTCAAAAAAAAAAAAGATGAAATAATAGATCCTTAATCACCACCATGCCCCCACCAGTTTCACTCCTTAGTGTGAGAACACAACGTTGGCCCAAGTGGTAGGCAGTATTCATCATGCTGCAGCTGCATTTCCACTTGGGAAGACATAGAGGCCATCAGTTACATTCATAAATGGAAATCAGTGGCTTGGTTTGCTAATCCAGGCCAGTCTAATCATCGTTAAATGTCTGTGAAGGAATGCTTATTTTCACTGGACAAAGAGCTACTCATTGGACAGTAGGCAGGAAGATGAGAATTCTGGTGCAGAAGAAGGAAAGGAAAGGTGCTTGTGAAATGGGCGGGCGCAGGGCAACGCCAGCACGAAACTCAGTGTTGTAGCCCGGCTTTATTTGTGGTGGAATACATTCATTTATTTATTCACTTTTTGCAGTTTCCGTTGCCTGCAGTTACCACAGTCTGAAAATATAACAGTATTTTGAAAGAGAGAGACCACATTCACGTATCTTTCATTACAGTATATTGCTGTCATTGTTTGATTTTCTTATTATTGTTGTTGATCTCTTACTGTGCCTAATTTATAAATTAAACTTTGTCATAGGTATGTCTGTATAGAAAAAATAATAGAACAGTGATGTGCTGAAAAACAGTGTTTCAATCAATGGCAATCTCAAAAGATTATGATACTGTATTGTTACTGTAGCTTTTCTAGTTATATAAGTTTAGATACTCAAGTACTTACCATCGTGTTATAGTTGTCTACAGTATTAAATACGGTAACATGCTGTACAGGTTTGTAGCCGAGGAGCAGTAGGCTAGACCGCATATCCTAGGTGTGTGGTGGGCCGTACCATCCAGACTTGTGTAAGTACACTCCACGATGTTCACATAATAACGAACTCACCAAATGACACATTTCTCATAACGTATCCCTGCGGCTAAGTGATGCATGACTCTGTAGACAGGGTTCAGTACTATCTACAGTTCCAGATAACCCCTGGGGTTTTTAGAAAGTATTCCCTATGCAGGCAGGGCACAGTGGCTCACACCTGTAATCCCAACACTTTGGGTGGCTGAGGCGGGTATATCACGAGATCAGGAGTTTGAGACCTTTTTTAGAGATGGGGTTTCACCCAACGTGGGGAAACCCCATCTCTAAAAAAATTAAAAAATTAGCTGGGTGCAGTGGTGCGAGATTGTAGTCCCAGCTACTCAGGAGGCTGAGGCCGGAGAATCGCTTGAACCCGGAAAGCAGAGGTTGCAGTGAGCCAAGATCGCACCACTGCCTGGGTGACAGAGCGAGATTCTGTCTCAAAATAAATAAAATGAAATAAAATAGCATTCCTTACGAATAAAGTGGGGGACAATTGTACAGGTGTTACTACAGCCAGCTTTTTGGAAACCACATTGTGGTTTTCTAGGAACTCTGGGAGTCTCTACACCTGCTATCAACAGTCAGCATTCTTGGGGAGTCCATTAGGGTAACTATCATGGGTCTAAAGATTTTTCTTCTGGAAAAGTAGAATAAGAGTTGCTTTTTAAGCCCTACAAAGGAAAACTGGTGCTGGAGGTGCTTGACTCAGCCAAGGTCACTAGGTGTTATTGCAGAGGCAAAAACGCACCATGGCAGGCCTGTTAGCATCTGTATTAGTCTGTGTTCACACTGCTGAAACAGACATACCCAAGACAGGGTAATTCATGAAGAAAAAGAGGTTAGATGGACTCCACGTGACTGGGGAGGCCTCACAATTGCGATGGAAGGTGAATGACACGTCTTACATGGTGGCAGACTAGATAGAAAATGAGAGCGTAGGCCGGGTGCAGTCGCTCACACCTGTAATTCCAGCACTTTGGGAGGCCAAGGTGGACAGATCACGAGGTCAGGAGATCGAGACCATCCTGGCCAACATGGTGAAATCTCATCTCTACTAAAATGCAAAAAATAATTAGCTGGGTGTGGTGGTACGCACCTATAGTCTCAGCTACTCAGGAGGCTGAGGCAGGAGAATCGCTTGAACCTGGGCAGCAGAGGTTGCAGTGAACCGAGGTCACGCCACTGCACTCCAGCTGGGCAACAGAGAAGACTGTCTCAAAAAAAAAAAAAGAAAAGAAAAGAAAACAAGAGTCAAGTGAAAAGGGAAACCCCTTACAAAACCGTCAGATCTCATGAGACTTCTTCACTACCACGTAAACAGTATGGAGGAAACTGCTCTCATGATTCAGCTGCTTTTCATCGGGTCCTTCCCACAACCTCGGAGCTATGGGAGCTACAATTCAAGATGAGATTTGGGGGGGGACGCAGCCATACCCCGTCAGCATAGGTCAGTGGACTGCACTCCAGAAACAACTGGGCTAAGGCCGGAAAAAGAAGATTTATTCAATGCAGATAATCCATTTATCTTTAAAGGTACTCTCTATATGATCTTTAGTGGCCCAGTTACCTTTAATTACGAGTTAAAGGGGTTTTTCATTCTCTTTGCACCCCTAGGAATGAGAAGGAAAAGGAGGCTGGGTGACAGAAGAAGCGATTTTTTTATTTTTTACTAGCCAAAGACACTCTTTAAAATGATTGGTTCACTTGCACATGCTCTGGAGTTAAATGTCCCTGGAAATGTTTCCTTATTCTGCGAAGACTCACGCCAGGATTTGTCAGGGAATGTTGTGACTTGGATTACAATTTTTTAACAGACCCAGAGAACAGAAGAGACATGTTTTCCAGCCTTATGCACGAGACTAATCTCATCCATTTATGTAATGAATAGTATTCTATTCCATGAGATTTCCCCAGTCGGTCCACTATGTCTTCTTTTATAAAATAAATAGAAGTGCACCTTGAAAGCGTCAGCTCCTTCCTGCAGACCCAGTGGAGGTCTCTCCTTGGTAAGAAATCCTGGCCGCCGCCTTGTGCTACTACACTGGGGAAGTTATACAACCTAGAGAGGCCCTTTGTCTGTTGGGCTTGTAAATAACAAATACGGATCTCTGGGTTTCAGGCAAGGGGAGAAAGACTCAGGCAAACCTGGTTGGAGGGTCCCTAAGAGAGAGAGAGAAAAAGAGAAAGAAGGAAAAAGAGAGAGAGAAAGGGAGAGAGGGAAAGACAGAGAAGGGGACAAGGAGAGAGAGAAAGAGGTCAAGAAAGAAAGAAAAAGGGAAAAAGAGAAAGAACTAGAGAGAAAGGGGGGAGAGAGAGAGAGACCAGTGTTCTGTATCAGCGTTTGAAGAACTACGGTCAGTGCAGGCTTGGTGCAATATAGTGTTTATGTTGACAGGGGCCAGAGACTGTCCTCCTGGCCTTACAGATAGCTGAGAGGCAAGAGGCAGTGTCGAGTTTGGCCAGGAGACGTGGCTGAGAGTAGAGGCATTGGACTCCCCTGGAGAAAAGGCCTGGTGAAAGGTGGCATGACCAAATCCAAGCAGGGGACTGAGGTTCAGATCTGGGCTCTTCTCAGTCAGGGGACTGCTACAAAACTCAGCTGGGAAGAGAGAACCGGACTGGGGGGCAGCTTCTTGGTGACTTGGTGTCCTGGGAGCCAAGCTTGGAGGGAGAGCACTTGGCCTGCCGGTTCTAGAGTTGGAGTCAGGGGCGAGTTGAAGGGTGAACCTGGAGTTGAGAGTCAACAAGGCTAAATTCACCAGAGCACTGGTCAGGGAGAAACAGCGTTACGTAGAAGGCAACGGCAGATTCCTCAGAGGAAATCACGGTGGGGCTTGGGAACTCTGTTGGGTGGACAGGAAGAAGAACTTGAAAACAGTCCTCGAAGTGCCAGCACTTCAGTAATTGTTATAATACCTCTTACGTATTAAGTACCTGCCATGTGCCAGACACAACACCTTTTTTATTTTATTTGATTGATTGATTGATTGATTGAGATAGAGTCTCACTCTTGTTGCCGAGGCTGGAGTGCAGTGGTGTGACGGCTCACTGCAGCCTCTGCCTCCTGGATTCCAGTGATTCTCCTGCCTCAGCCTCCCGAGTAGCTGGGATTACAGGCGTGTGCCACCACACCCAGCTAGGTTTGTACTTTTAGTAGAGACGGGGTTTCACCATATTGGCCAGGCTGTTCTCAAACTCCTGACCTCCTGATTGGCCCGCCTTGGTCTCTCAAAGTGCTGGGATTACAGGTGTGAGCCACAACACCTGGCCGGCACTGCCCCTTTTAAGAACTACTTCTTATCCTTATACCTACTGTGCCAGGAAGCGGTCATCCTAATCTTCCCTAAAACCTTAGTACTAACAATATTATAGGTGGAATTTTCTTTTGAGACAGAGTCTTGCTCTTTGGCCCAGGCGGGACTGCAGAAGTGCGACCTTGTGTTCCCAGCTCACTGCAACTCCACCTCCCGGGTTCAAGTGATTCTCCTGCCTCAGCCTCCCGAGTAGCTGGGATTACAGGCATGTGCCACCACACCCAGCTAGGTTTGTACTTTTAGTGGAGATGGGATTTCACTATGTTGGCCAGGCTGGTCTCGAACTCCTGACCTCAAGTGGTCCACCCGACTCAGTCTCCCAAAGTGCTGGGATTCCATGCGTGAGCCACTGTGCCCTGCCTATAGGTGGAATTGGAACCAAATCCATTTGATTCTGAAGTTCCTTGTTCATGGTCATATTTTCTCTTCGTATAGAAGTCTGTGGCCTTGCCCACAGTTAAGAGTGATGCCCCAGTTTTGACAATGCAGAATAATCATCTATACTGGAAGCTGGGCTATAAGAGAGCAGTAAGCGCTGCCAAGGCCGCCCGTAGCTTAGCGTCTACCGTCTGTGCCCAGGCTCCACCTGCTTAACCTCAAGGTGGATTCCCATTGGCTGCAGAATCGTGTGGCTCAAACTAGTGGATTTTCAGCTCTTTGGTATGAATTTGGATGGGGCTGAAGCAACAAGGAACTGATGGGTTGCATGCCTCTGTAGCTTGGGAAGGAGAAGCTCCAAGAGTTTGGATCTTGTGGATTTGAGAAGGCTGATTCCCATCCTAGAGTGACATGCTGCGTGATGAAAACTTCAGCTTGCCTCAGAGGATGATATCTTGCCAGGAGGCAACAGAGTCTCTCCTGCTCTTTGAGTCGGATCCTATGGTTAAGGGTGAGGAGGGTATGAAGCTAACGGCTTGGATATGGTGTCTAACCACAGACTACCAAGCTTCAATGAGGCCAGCGCACAGTCTGACTGTCAGAAGAGGTGGAATCTGTCAAGCACCATTTTGAAAACGGACATAGGGCTCCCATCTGTGAAGGAGAGATTGCGGATACAACCGAAGGTGTTTTGGGGGATTTTCAGAAGATATTGGGTGGCTTCTTCAGAAACTGCAGATTTCAGGCAATGCCACATGCTAACATCCTATGAATCTTTGACATGGAAGGGTGGGGACAATACAACCTCTCTTTGCTGCAAAATATAGTGTTTTCACTAAATGGCCAATTATATTTAAGAAATGTAAATCTCTTGCCATTGCCTGGAGGTCCTGGCGGGAGGAGTCAGATCTTTGAATCAAAATTTGCCAGAAATAGTCTTTTAACTCCTACTTTTGCCAAAGTGAGACCTAGAGAGGAAAAGTGACTTCGTTTAAAAGGTTAGAGCAGTAGGTGGAAGAGTTGGGGTTGGAATCCAATCTCTTAACTCCCTGAATATCAGTGAATGTTTTTTTCTGCAGAAAAGATAGAGTCAGGCCTGGCATGGTGGCTCACACCTGTAATCCCAGCACTTTGAGAGGCCAAGATGGGAGAATTGCTTGAGCCCAAGAGTTTGAGACCAGCCTGGGCAGCATAGTAAGGCCCCATCTCTGCAAAAAAAAAAAAGAAAAGAAAAGGAAAAAGAAAAGACGGAGTCTACCATATCGCAATGCATTCCATCAGGAACCCTATAAATTCACGAAAGGAGGAAGCTGAAACAGGGCACGAGGTCCATTTTGAGGGATCCCACAACTGGTTATTTCTATCCTGGGTCCTAGGTTTTATTGTCTTTGCTTCAAGATGAAATGGTTGCCTCTTCACTAAGACATCTCAAGACAGAGGCTTCTTGGTTTTATCCTTTACCTCCCAAAGCCAAGCACAGGCTTCTCTTAAATGTCAAGCCAAAGTCAAGTCCGAGCGCCTGAACAGAGGACTCCTACGGATTGACCCTGCCTGCTCTGGACCGCGGTTCGCTTTCTGAACAGATGCCTTTCTTGTCCTAGGAGAAAGCATCACGGGATCACAAGAAACAGTCACGGAATAGCACTCCTTTTACAATTACCCTTTGTTAACCACACTCTGCTCTGGAATCAGACAAGTATGGGACTTAAAAGAACAGATTCTAGCAGAAACCCAAAGGCACGGACAACTAATAATACACCATGAAGCCCCTGGCACACACCATGCACACACGATCTGACCAGATGTATGGAAAGACAGAAGATTCTAAAAAGGAAATGCGCAGAAAGTCTTCTTTCCACTCCGTCAGGTAGAAGAGGGGCACCTTGAGAACTAATCGGGAAACTTTTTTGTCATAGACGTGAAGGAGAAAGAACCGTATCCAAGATCCTCAAATCTCAATTCACTGGATAGTTCCTTCTGCCTCCCCTTTGTAAGGAAGTCCACATTCTGTGGGGAGGATCTGAGCAGCAGTGGTTCAGCAAGAGTGTCCTCTGCCTATCTGGACAGTGACCTAGATTACAGCTGTCCTGACAGAGTGAGTCTTCCATGGAGTGGAGTCCACGTGGCCCATTGATGAAAGATGGAGTGTGGATGAGCAGACAATAAGACAAAGAAGGTGGGCTTTGTGAAGAGGGTGGTCCCTTCCTAATTCGAAATTCTGGGACTTTTCTTTATAATTCCAGACTGGCTGGAATTTTATCGGTTTGTGTGGAGGGAAATGGTGGTGGTGGTGGAGAGTTTGATGGCCTGAATTGGGTCATTAAAATGTTGTTGTCAGGAACGTTCAGCCTAACCATTTTGCCTGGATTGATTAGTCATTTAGAAAGCATATATTTATTGAACCATTGAGCTTCCTGCAGACATGGGTGGTCTCTATACACTTGGAGTTTTATAGTCTCATGGGGAAGCACGTAAGAGACAAATATGACATTTAAAAATCAATTCATTGAGATGAGTGCTTCAACAGGAAAATACCGTCGTTCTGCAAGAGCACACGTCCATGAAGCCTGACCTCATGGAGACAGGTAATTTGGCGGGATTGCTGCCTGAGTGTTTGTCCACTGGTTTCTCAAATGACTTCAGCCTAAGCTTTGAGTCCTCAAAGGTATTTTGGTTTTCCAGAGTGTGCACTACTGGGATGAGATTATTTTAAGTCCATATTAGAATTATTACTGAAGGGACAAGGATACAGATGGATAAGGATGGGGCTTTAGAGCTACAGGGTCCAAGTTCTTCCTGGAGCATGGGAGACTACAGTTAAGTCGGGTAACGTTAAACCAGGACATTGTGTAGTCAGGGTTCCCTAGAGAAGCATGATTAATAGGATGTGTGTGTGTATCTGTCTATCCATTCATCTCTCTCTCTATCTCTCTATCTGTATCTATCTACCACCTATCATCTATCTATATTGATTATCTGTCTACCTATCTCTGTTGATTATCTATTATCTATTTATCATCTATGTATCTAAATTATCAATATCTACATACTACCTAATATCCATTTATCATCTGTCTATATTATCTATCCATCTATCTCTATCAATTATCTGGCTAGCTAACAAGCTTTCCCCTTCTCCGTATATCTCTATCTATCTATCTATCTATCTATCTATCTATCTACATCTTCCTACCTGGTATCTATTGATCTATGTCTATCAATTATCGATCTTTCTATTTACATATCTATCTATATCTTTGTACCTGATATCTATCCATCTACCTCTATCTATCAATTATATCTACCTACCTATAAATACCTACCTACCTACTTATCTCTATCAATTATCTATCTACCTACCTATAACTACGTACCTACCTACTGATCTCTATCAATTATCTATCTACCTACCTATAACTACGTACCTACCTACTGATCTCTATCAATGATCTATCTACCTACCTATAACTACCTACCTACCTACTGATCTCTATCAATTATCTATCTACCTACCTATAACTACCTACCTACCTACTGATCTCTATCAATTATCTGGCTAGCCAGCTATCTATGTATGTCTATCTATCTATCTATCTTCCTATATTCCTACTATATCATCTCTACCTACCTACTGATCTCAGTCGTCTATCTCTACCTACCTGTCTTTATCATCTATGTGTGTGTATATATATACATATATATATAAACACAAACACACATATATGTGTGTATGTACATATATATGTGTATATGTATTTATATATGTGTATACATAGATATGTACACACACATGTGTATATTGTATATATGTGTATATATATACACATATATGTGTGTATATATATGCATATATGTGTGTGTGTGTGTGTGTGTGTGTGTGTGTGTATAGAGAGAGAGAGAGAGAGAGGGAGAGAGGAGATTTTAAGGAATAGGCTCATGTGATTATGGAGGCTGGCAACTCCAAAATCTGAAGAGTGGGCTGGTAGGCTGAAGACCCAGAGAGGAACATTTGCATTACTTCATTCTTGCACTGCTATAAAGAAATTCCTGAGACTGGGTAGTTTATAGAGAAAAGAGGTTTAATTGGCTCATGGTTCCGCAGGCTGTACAGGAATGGCAGCATCTGCTTTCAGGGAGGGCTCAGGGAGCTTTGACTCATGACAGAAGGCAAACTTCCTACTTGGACCAAGGAGCTGGACCAAGAGACAGCAGGAGGAGGTGTTACACACTTTAAATGAACAAGCAGATCTCCTTAGAATTCACTCGCTGTACAGTACCAAAGGGGAATAGTGCTAAACCATTCAGAAGAACTTTGCCAGGTGATCCAGTCACCTCCCACCAGGCCCTACCTCCAACATGGGATTACAATTCGATCAGATTTGGTCAGGGACAAAAAGCTAAGCCATATCAACATTTAGACTTGATCAACATCTACCTGCTGGCAGAATTGCTTCTTGCTTGAGAGCAATCAGCCTTTGTTCTATGAGTGCCTTCAACTGATTGGATGAGGCCCACCCACATTATGTCATGTAATCAACTTCACTCAAAGTCCACAGTTTAAATGTTAATCTCATCCACAAACACTCTCACAGAGACACCCAGAATAACGTTTGACCATATATCTGGGCACCGTGAGCCTGCCAAGGTGCGATATAAAATGAACCATCACAACACCCTTCAGATAAGATTATGTCTACAGAGGAAAACTTTGAAGAGCTCTGTAGTATTGGAGAAGGCTTCTTGGAGGAGAAGGTAGTGGCGCTGAATCTTGGATAATGGGTGTACTTAGGATAGAAAGAGCAGAGCAGGCAAAAAAAAAAAAAAAAATGAATACAGAGCAGAGAGAAGGAGATAACTCCAGGAATTCATTTTGCCATGTTTCCCACATCGAGAATACCTGGCATTGTGTCCTGAAGGTGATCTTCATTGTGCTATGTCACCGTGAACCAAAACCCCAGGGCAGGCGCAGCTCAGGTCCTTGGAAATATCCCTTAGTGGCCTGTTCCACTCTCAGGAACCTGTAGAGACTCTTGGTGAGCAGAATAATAAATACTAAGAAACACTATTTGTGGCTCATGGCTTGCATAGCTGCCACCACCCCTCCATGGGAAACTGCAGCACTCATCAGTGTGGATTCTGATTTTCTGCGTACCTATCTCATAACACACACTGGTAGGTTAATTTCTCAAGGGCAAAAACTCGACCTTACTTATCCCTGTGTTATAGAATCTCAGCTCCATGCCGTATGTTTGTTATAGGAAGGAAATGCATGTCCCCTCAAGAAGAAAATAAGGACTAAAAGGCAGGTAATAAGTTCTACTCAAACCCCATACTTAGTTCCTTTGTGAAAATAAGATCCATTTCACATTTCTTGCAAGTCCATAGCTGGAAGCATTCTCTGCTTTCCTCCCTCTCCCTGGCCTGTCTCCCACCAGCTACAATCGTGGTGTGTAGATTCAGATTACATTTCCTACAATTTTGGGGATCACTTTCTATTTCTGGCCTTTTGGCAGCAGGGGAATTCATTCTTATTTGATGCTGTAAAACACGGCAACCTCGTGTTATAGCTTGCCAATGGGAGGACTCTTGCAAATGGGTACATTTCCACAGTTCTACACAATAGGCTTAATTGCTTGGGTTTGCAATGTAAGCAGAGGTCCTTTGATCACTAGCTGTTTTGTACCATGAAAGTGCACATTAATTATTTAAGAGATGGACTTATAATTATTGTAAGCCTTAAGTAATTACCTATAATTTTGGCAAGGGTTAGAAAAACTGATAGTCTAGCAAATTCAGGTTTTAGTCATTAGTAAGATCATAATTACATTTAAATTGCAAAATGAAAATTATGCAGTTTATCTCCCCAGTAATGCATAAACATTACAGTGATTGTAGGTTTTAATGGACTATAAAGATGAGAGCAGCAGTGGGCAGTCAGGGGCAATTTCAGCCCCTTGCTATTATTTTATGATTTAACTGCTTCTCCCATACCATCGCTCTGTCCACTCCCCTTTGGGTTAGCCATGGGATTGCAGTTTTTCTTTCAACAGGAAAGCAATAATCTCTTTGAAGGAGAGAAAGACAGACTCAAGCAACAGATCATGATAAACCTTAAGCAACAGCAGGGAGTTTGCACCAGAGCAAGGGAAAGAAAGACCCTGTTGGAGGGAGTACAACTGAGTTTCAAAATACTGTCAGACTCGGATTTTCATTTGAATGGGATTATCATGTCTGTTTTACAGATGGAGTAATTAAGGCTCAGAAAGAGGATAAAACATATTCGTGGCTGGGTACACTGGTTCATGCCTATAATCCCAGCACTTCGGGAGGCCGAGGCAGGCGGATCACAAGGTCAGGAGATAGAAACTATTCTGGCTAATGCAGTGAAACCCCCGTCTTTACTAAAAGTGCAAAAATTAGCTAGGCGTGGCGGTGGGCACCTGTTACCCAAGCTACTTGGGTGGCTGAGGCAGGAGAAGCTCTTGAACTGGGAGGTGGAGGTTGCAGTGAGCCAAGATCACACCACTGCACTCCAGCCTGCGCAACAGCACAGAACTCTGTTGTTTGTTTTTAAAGACATACTTGCAGTTGTACTCCTGGGGCTGGAAGCATTCTGATGCATGGGAGCTGGCTGTTTCCACTCTACCGGGCTGTACTGTGTCAGTGAGACCCTTTCAGCAGCACATAAGGAATTATATGAGTTGATTTGGCCAGGAAAACACAACCATGATGCAGACGGGCGTAACATTATGGCGTCTGCGTAGGAGACCATCAGCCTAAAAGCCTTGTCTTCTGCGGGATGGCGAAAGCATCTGCAAAATGAATCTCAAATACCGTCTCCTCTGTGAAGCCTTTTCTGGGGAAGAATTTGTTACCTCTTGCTTTTTAAAAATAATTATTTATTTTAAACTTTTGTGGGTACACCTTAGGTGTACATACTTACGGGAGATATATATACATATCTCGAGGTAAATGGGATATCCACCCCTTCAAGCATTTTTCATTTGTGTTACAAAAAATCCGATTATACTCTTTGAGCTATTTGTAAATGTACAATTCTTATTATTTTTACTATAGTCACACTTTTGTGCTAGCAAATATGAGGTCTTATTTATTCTTTCTATTTTTTTATATCTGTCAGCCACCCCCCTTTCTCCCCACCTGCCACTCCCACTTTCCAGCCTCTGGTCACAATCCTTCTACTCTCTATCCCCATGAGTTCAATAGTTTTAACCTTTAGATCCCTCAAATAAGGGAGAACGTGGAGAGTTTGTCTTTTTGTGCCTGGCTTGTTTCACTTAACAGAGTAACCTCCAGTTAAACATCCAAAATTTGGATGTTTAATTCCAAATACTGTCATCTAACTAATCAGTTGTTTATTATCTGGTGCACCTTTTGTAGCTATCTCACCCTGGTAAGCTGTCAGGAGGCTGAGCTGCTCAAATCTTTAGGTTTTAACAGGGGGGTTATGGATGATCTCTCGTAGTTAAAATGAGCAATGATTTGATTAAAATCTGCTATTAGGGCCTTTTGCCTCAAATGATCCCTGCCTTGTTTTGCTGAGTTTGAGCCCTGTTCAGGTGGACACTAAGGCATTTGAACAGAGCCAAAGGTGCTTTCTGATAGACCACCTGGCACTGTGCTATCCGTTTCTGCCTGCACGTCTGTCCATTGAGAGCATCTGCCAGGTTTCTCAACTTTCAAAATTAAATGAAAACTTCCGCCAAAGTATGGATCGCCTTATACCAGTACAAAACCAAAAAACGCAGTGCTCTTGTTTCTTGTGAGTGCAAATGAATGTAAATGTTTTAGCTGAAGCCACTCGTATTCAAAGAGCAGGGGAAAAAAAAATATATATATATACACACACATACACACACACACATATATGTATAGTATGTATATGTATATGTATGTATGTATTTCTGAGTCAGTGAATACCTCAAATAAGTGAGAACATGGAAAGTTTGTCTTCTGTGCCTGGCTTGTTTCACTTAATAGAGTAACCTCCAGTTCCATCCTTGTTGTTGCAAATGACAGGATCTCATTCTTTTTCGTGGCTGAATAGTACTCCATTGCATACATGTACTGCATTTTCTTTATGCATTTATCTGTTGGTGGACTCTTAGGTTGCTTCCAAATCTTGGTGATTGTGAACAGTGCTGCAATAAACTTGGAGGTGCAGATACATTTTTTTTTTTTTTTGAGACAGTCTCACTCTGTTGCCAGGCTGGAGTGCTGTGGTGCGATCTGAGCTCACTGCAACCTCCGCCTCCTGGGTTCAAGCAATTCTCCTGCCTCAGCCTTCCAAGTATCTGGGACTACAGGTGTGCACCACCACCCCAAGCTAGTTTTTGTATTTTTAGTAGAGACGGAGTTTCACCATGTTGGCCAGGATGATCTCGATCTCTTGACCTCATGATCTCCCACCTTGGCCTCCGAAAGTGCTTGGATTACAGGTGGGAGCCACTGTGCAGGCTGATAGCTCTTCAGTATACTATTTTCTTTCTTTTTGGTTATGTCTAGGAGTGGATTGCTGGATCATATGGTAGCTCTGCCTTTAGTTTTTTAGGAACCTTCAAACTGTCCTCCGTGGTGGCTATACTAATTTACTGAGACACTGATGAGCACCTGCGGAGTTCTGTCCTGCAGACCGTGACTCCACCGCGGATGAATAAAGTCACCCTCAGACACAGAATACAGTGTGAGAATCGGCTGAGGGTCGTGCACTTACCCAGCTACACGACCATGAGTTGTTCCTCCTCACATTTATTCAATATAGATTTACTAACGGGGTTCTAAGTCAACATGCTTGTGGCTAATTAACATGGTTAAAGAGTGGTTTTAGGAATGATAAAGGCTCAGGTTCTGACGCCCAGAGTCAATTCCAATAAAGGGTGATCTTTCCGGTTGATCTCCCCACAAAAGAGCCATCCGGCTCCAAGGTTAGTGAGGAAACAAGCTAGTTAGAGTAGAGACAAAGGAATGTAGAGTGAACAGACTTAACTGGGGAAGAATTTACTCAGTTAATAAACATTACTCAGTTAATAAACGTCCCTAATACGTTCCCTGCGACCTAATGCCGTGCGGTAGGAACCGGCTGCCTTCAGCCTGTTCCATTATTACAAGTTATGAAAAGCTTTTGGCCTTCCAAAAAGGTTTAAAACTATTCCCTATAACTTTCCCTAGTATTTCTGCCACCACCGTAAGTGAATCCCAACAATTTACATTCCCACCAACAGTGTACGAGGGTTCCCTTTTCCCCACATCCTCACCAGCATTTGCCATTGCCTGCCTTTTGGATAAAAGCCATTCTAACTGGGGGAGAGATGGTCTCTTACTGTAGTTTTGATTTGCATTTCTCTGAGGTTCAATGATGCTGAGCACCTTTTCATACCTCTTGTTTGTTCTCCTATTGGCTTGCTAACTCAGAGTCATCAATAACACACTATAATAAAATGCAGTGTCTTTCCAATGGAACTGAGAGCCCCTAAAAGTACTGTCATTTATGTATCTGCAGCGGACAGATACAGAAAGCTGAGAAAATGTTTATTAACTGAGTTAATCAATTACTCAATCATTTATGACTTGTCCACTATCTGCATTATCCTATGCTACTCTCAGTGAAGGTTATAAAGCAAGGTAACAGTATCTCCATGCTCAAGGATTTTGCAATCCAGTAAAGTGGAACAAACAGTAGATGAAAGATGAAATGACAAGGCAAACATATTTATCATCACTGAACAAACCACAGAGGTGTTATAAGTGTTTGCTGAGATAAGTTATGAATTCTTCCTCCGTTGTAATGCCACAGGAGTTTCCCGGACACTGATCTGCTTTGCTTAATCAGGTTCAGTCTTACCTAGATGCAAGAAGACAAATATTTCCTGTTGTCATTATCTAATTATGGGATGATGCTGATAGTAAATATTGACTGAGCACCTAATCTGTGCCAGGCTCTATTCAGGGAAATCGGACACCAAAAAGAACAAACTCCAGCCTGTGCGTTGATTGGGAAGACAGACTTGGGCAGGACAATTGTAAAGCAAAAGAATACATGGAGAGCTACAAGAAAGGCTCACAGGAGCTACACCAGAGAGGCAGGAGAGGGTGGAAATAATTCCCGTGATGTGGGCAGAGGGAATGCTTCAGAGAGACGTGGGTTTTGAGGAATAGTCTGAAAAATAAGAAAGGTTCATAGGCCAGGTGTGGTGGCTCACACCTGAAACCTCAGCACTTTAGAAGGCTGAGGCAGGCAGATCACCTGCGGTCAGGAGTTTGAGACCAGCCTGGCCAACATGGTAAAAAACTGTCTCTACTAAAAATACAAAAATTAGCCGGGTGTGGTGGTGCATGCCTGTAATCCCAGCTACCCAGAAGGCTGAGGCAGGAGAATCGCTGGAACCTAGGGGACAGAGGCTGCAGTGAGCTGAGATTACGCCACTGTACTCCAGCCTGAGTGACAGATTGAGACTCTGTATCCAAAAAAAAAGAGAGAGAGAGAGAGAGAAGAAAGATTCAATAGTCAGAGAATGTATTAATCTATTTTCATGCTGCTAATAAAGGCATACCTGAGACTGGCTAATTTATAAAGAAAAAGGGGCTTGATGGACACACGGTTCCTTGTGGCTGGGGAGGCCTCACAGTAATGGCAGAAGGTGAAAGGCACATCTCACATGGTGTTAGACAAGAGACAGAATGAGGACCAAGCAAAAGGGGGAACCCATTATAAAACCATCAGATCCCATGAGACTTATTTACTACCAGTAGGACATCATTTTCAGAAATGATGTGTTTACATCCCTGAAAAGAGGGGTTCTCTCTCCCTCATTCACTACCAGTTCCATAGTAGAGGAAGAAAAAGGCAGGTTGATAAAATGATAAATGCCTCAAAGTACAAGTCGTGGAAAGGGGTTGGAGATGCTGGTTAGATCCAGGTCATGGCGCGTGTTCAGTACTCACCTTCAAGTATGATCCTTGTGCTGGAGACAACATTTAGCCCTGGCGAGTTCTGAGTAGATGTTTTCTGTTCTATCATTTTACCTGGCTTTTCCATAGCTCTCCATTAAATCATAGCACTGCTGATTAGATTAAAGGAGACCTATTAGATGGAAATAAAGATTGAGATATTATCACAAACAGAGGTCAGGCAGATAAACTGGGTAGGATAGAGATAATAACATAAAACATTGGCTTTGAAAGCATTTTATTTACAAGCTAATGGCTAATTTTAACTGTGAGTGTCTTTGTACATAAGGCATGCAAGCCATGAGATGGTGGTGTTTAATGGGTTCTGCTTCCCTGAAATATACCCTGTTGGTCTCCTGATCCCACAGCACCAGTTTATCAGATACATCTTGGTGAATCTGAGCTTCTCAGCCTGTATATTAATTCAGTTGACAGCCAAGTTCTAGTTCTCTTTTAGTAAAATATGCCTGCTGCAGAGAATGTGAAAAATGTTGACTCCCTGGGGACTTTAATTGTGGTTTTCTCTTAAAAAATGAACATCAACTCTTCACCTCCCCCAAGAATATTGTAATTCCTCCAGCATTAGAGTTGCAGAAGACTTTGTGCTATTTCCTGACATTTTGCCACCTAAACTGCTTTATCGAACGAAGCAGCATTATTTCCATCACTTCCCAGTGACTAAGGATTTTCAAGTTTCCCCCTGCCATTTTTTCCACTAATTTTATTTTTTATTTTATTTTATTTTTTTTGAGATGGAGTTTCACTCTTGTTGTCCAGGCTGGAGTGCAATGGCCCGATCTCAGCTCACCACAACCTCTGCCTCCCAGGGTCAAGTGATTCTCCTGCCTCAGCCTCCCGAGTAGCTGGGATTACAGGCATGTGCCATCACGACCAGCTGATTTTTGTATTTTTAGTAAAGCTATGGTTTTTCGATGTTGGCCAGACTGATCTTGAACTCCCGACCTCAGGTGGACCACCTGCCTCAGCCTCCCAAAGTGCTGGGATTACAGGCGTGAGCCCCCATGCCTCACCTTTTTTCACTAATTTTATTTGAGCTGGATGTACTTACCAGGGTACAAGGAACCCTAGTATATGATCCAGGGCTCTCTAACGGGACAGAGCTAATAGGATAGATGAGTATGCAAAGGGGAGTTTATTAAGGAACGTTGACTCACCCAATCATAAGGTAAGGTCCCACAGTAGGCTGTCTGCAAGCTGAGGAGCAGGAAAACAAGACTACATCCCCAAACTTCAAAAGTAGGAAAGCCAACAGTGCAGCTTCCAGTCTGTGGCCAAGGTCCAAGAGCCCCTGGAAAACCACTGGTGTAGGCCCAAGAGCCCAAAAGCTGAAGAACTTGAAGTCTGATATTCGAGGGCAGGAAGCATCCAGCAGGAGAGAAGATGGAGGCTGGAAAACTCGGTGAGTCAAGTCTTCCCATGTTCTCTGTCTGCTTTATTCTAGCCATGCTGGCAGCTGATTAGATGGTGCCCACCCAGACTGAGGGCGGGCCTGCCTCTGCCAGTCCACCAACTCGAATGTTCATCTCCTTTGACAACACCCTCACAGACACACCCAGGAACAATACTTGGCATGTTCAATCCAGTCAAGTTGACACTCAGTATTCACCGTCACACCTTATTCTTGCATTGAAGGCAATCAATTGAGACCAGGAGTTCAAGACCAGCTTAGGTAACATAGTGAGACCCTTGTCTCTACAATAATAATAATAATAATGAAATAGCCAGAGAGGTGGCATGCACCTGTGGTCCCAGCTACTCGGGAGGCTGAGGCAGAAGGATCACTTGAGCCTAAGAGGTCAAGGCTGTAGTGAGCTATGATCATGCCGTTGCACTCCAGCCTGGGTGACAGAATAAGACCAATCTCTAATTTTTTAAAAAATTTGTTTTTAAAGATGGGACCTATCTCTAGATCCAGAAGGCTGGTAAGGGCAAATGAAGGCTCTCTTGATCTGACCACTAGCTTTTTCTCAAAAGGATCCACATTCGTCACAAAAGCCACAGAAGGATTCTTAGGTAGCAGGTAAAATTTGATAATCTATAAATGTCATGTCCAAGAACAAGTCCAAGGTTTTTTTTTGTTGTTGTTTGTTTGTTTGTTTTTTAAATACGTATTTCATTCTACATATCTGAAGCCTGCATAGTTCTTGCATTGAAGGGTAGCCTCATTTCTTGCATAGGGTGGTGTTTACTGCTTGGAGGGCAGAGAAACAAACCCAGCACTGAAATGCCGACTTGTCAAGAGGTGATGACAAGCAGGCTGAGTCGGGAACTTGATAGCAACAAATGAGGTAGAAAGAGAGCCAGTTATCCTTGCCAAAGGCCTCAAATAAGCACTTGCTTGCAACATGTCTGCTGGAGAGTGAAGAGCTCCCATTCCATCAGAGAGAAGGCTGGGATTAGTCCTGGAAAAAGCTAGGAGTGAGCCCCTCACATGACCATCAAGTGGTGACCGTCTGGGTCGATGTTGATGGAACATGAGATGCATTTAATGCCAATAACCGGGGCAGGTGTTAAACAGTTACTGATGAGGCTGCTTGGAATTTTGTCTGCAAATATCTGAAAAGCATCATGTTTGTGCAAGGGGGGCTTGGTACAGAGGGCCATAGAGCGTTTATAGACAAGAGGACCGAGTTCACACTGATCACTAGGCTGCAGAGGAGAGGCTGCAGAGACTGACTCAGCGTCAGACGTCTGAGACGTGGTGATTAAAGGTGACTGCAGACTCAGGTATGTTTGAGAAAAGACCTGCACCAGAAACACCTGCAGCAGCGTCCAGGAGAGGAAGTCATGATGTGCATGAAAGGCAATGCGGAGTTGTTCTAAATTAGGGGCGTTCTCCCCATTCACTGCAAGATTCAGCAAACTTCCAGGAATGGACCAGGATTGGGCGATACAGACTCTAAGAGCCAAGGAGGTATCAAGATCTCATGTCAGTGGGAATTCAGGGGAGGGCATGGACCCCAGGCAAAGATAGAGGAGCAAGGTAGGGTAACTGGGGGAACAGTGTGAGATTGGAGGCAGAGGCAGGAGCTTTGGCCTGCTGACGCTGGGAAGGGCAGGTGGGTAGGACAGCCATGGCTTCCAGGCTATTCAGGTAACAGGAAGTCACGTTGTTCTAGGTCGAAGTTCAGGGGATTTTGTCTCAAGTCCCACTGAACATTGAGGCAGAGGCAGTTGAGTGACATTCTATCTTGATCAGACTTGGATCTACCTTGACTCCGCAGTGGGGTCCCTGAGTATAGCAGGCAGTAAAGGGCTAGAGAAGACCAATGCAAGGGAATGCCTTTGGGTGTCTCCGGTGAGGAGGGCATTTACTGGCTGGATATGGAGGCTCACATTTGTAATCTCAGCACTTTGGGAGTCTGAGCCAGGGGATCTGTTGAGACCAGGAGTTCAAGACCAGCTTAGGTAACACAGTGAAACCCTGTCTCTACAAAAATAATTTTTAAAAAATAGCCAAAGAGGTGGCATGCATGTGTGGTCCCAGCTACTCAGGAGGCTGAGGCAGAAGGATCACCTGAGCCTAAGAGGTCAAGGCTGTAGTGAGCTATGATCATGCCATTGCACTCCAGCCTGGATGACAGAATAAGACCAATCTCTAATTAAAAAAAAAATTGTTTTTAAAGATGGGTCCTATCTCTAGATCCAGAAGGCTGGTAAGGGCAAATAAAGGCTCTCTTGATCTGACCACTAGCTTTTCCTCAAAAGGATCCACATTCGTCACAGAAGCCACAGGATTCTTAGGTAGAAGATAAAATTTTATAACTAATAATGTCACATCCAAGATCAAGTCCAAGGATTTTTTTTTTAAATAAGTATTTCATTCTACATATCTGAAGCCTGTAGTATGTAATAAAAATAGCTTGTTATTATATTGGATTATTAATTGTATTAGTTTGTTCTCACACTGCTATGAAGACATACCTGGGACTGGTAGGAAAGAGATTTAATTGACTCACAGCTCCACAGGGCTGGGAGGCCTCAGAAAACTTATAATCATGGTGGAAAGGGAAGTAAACATGACCTTCACATGGTGGCAGGAAGGAGAAATGCAGAGTGAAGCTCAGGGAAAGGCCCTTATAAAACCATTAGATCTGGCAGTGGCTCATGCCTATAACCCCAGCACTTTGGGAGGCCGAGGCGGGCAGATCACCTGAGGTCAAGAGTTAAAGACCAGCCTGACCAACATGGAAAAACCCCATCTCTACTAAAAAACACAAAGTTAGTCAGGTGCATGCCTGTAATCCCAGCTACTAGGGAGGCTGAGGTAGGAGAATTGCTTGAACCCGGGAGGTGGAGGCTGCAGTGAGCAGATATCACACCATTGCACTCTAGCCTGGGCAACACGAGTGAAACTCTGTCTCAAAAAATAAGTAAATAAAATAAAACCATCAGATCTCATGCGAACTCACTATCATGAGAACAGCATGGAGGTGACCATCCCCAGGGTTCAATAACCCCCCACTAGGTCCCTCCCACGACATGTGGGGATTATGGAAACTACAAGATGAGATTTGGGTGGGAACACAGCTTAACGTAACACATGCTTTCATAGAACATACAGAAATAAGTTAATTGAAATCAGCAATATTTTTATTAGGGTGATAACTGTCTCCAAAGTACAAATAGCAAAAACGAGGTACTAAAATAAGACCTTAAACATCTTAGAATAATTTTTTCCCCTGGGATTTTGATGCCATGTGTGTTTATCTGCTCGTGAATGTGCAGAGGTGATCTCTTAATAAAAGCAAGGCAGGCAAGCGAGGACAGGCAGGATACAAACTAGGAGGCAACCAGAATCCTCTTGTTTGATTTCTACATGCATTTTCATACCTCCATTTGAGCGTAGACTTGTCTGGTGTATTTGAAATTCCACTTCAAAGGAAATAATAAAATCTTGGTGCAAGAGAAATTGAGATGCTTTCCAATTTCCCAACTTCAGTAAAATGCTTCTCGGCGCGTCTCTGAGAGTCACTATGGACAGGAAATTGACAGCAGTGCTTCATCTCCAAGGTGGGAAGGGAGGGGACAGTAATCGTGGCACTGAGCTAGGACCAGAATAACACTAGGACAGGGAGAAACTGGTCCCATCAGCAACAAGTGCCAGGATTCCAAAGCTCTACGCGCAAAGACCGTGGTCAGTCACGGTCTAGGTGCCGGTGTCTGAAATAGCTGAGCAGGGGCTGTGTGGCTTCCAGGCCTGGACACAGCATGAAACTCAGCATTGGAGAGCAACAGGAAGGCCAGCCAGGAGCGCTCCCTCCTCCCTCTGGTCTGGCACACATCCCCATGGCTTTCCCAGGCGCCTGTCTTACTGGGATTTCCAGATCCACCCTTGCCAGACCTCTGAGCCCTTTGGCCATCCAATGGCTCCTGACACCCAGTTCAGGCTTGCTTTGCTTTCATGATAGACGTGGATTTCTCTGCCAAGCCTGACTCTTTCCTGGCATACACTTTTGTCTTCCCATTTCCATTCACCCTGATCCTTCCAAGAGAGTGAATTCCAACAAGGAGTAGCAGAGCCAGGGTTTCGTCCTATGTCAGTTGGATGGAAATGCTTAATTGGAACTAGGATGAAAGGACAAGATCTCAGTCAGCTAGACTCTCTTCAGGATGGAGAGCGCTGTCCTTTGGGAGGCATAAAGAGTGAATTAGATCCAGGGCAAATGGGAAGCCGGATGAATGCTGCATGCCTAGGCCATGGTGGAGTGGGCTGCGGACGGAATCTCACCCGAGGATCACAGTGCACATGTTCAAAATGCAGATTGAGAAGCTAGATCAAGGGTCCCAAAGCTGGAGCTCGCAGATCTGGGATGTGGCACCCACCATCATCATTGTCCTCATCGCACAGAGGAGAAACCAGAGTTTCATAACTTACCAACGTGGTCTCTGAGAAGGAAGCACATTCTGCCCTAACCGCAGCTGCTGGAAATCAAACTCCTTCCCATGAAAGCAGCGTCCCTGGAAAGTGGTGCCCATGATTTACTGACCTTGTGTGCCCGACTGCATTCTTCTCACTCACTCTTCACCAGCCAGCCTGGCCTCTGTGTTAATCCTCAAACACAGGGGCTGACATGTCCCCAACGCGGGATGTATGCACCGGCTGTCCCGCTGCATGAAAACACCCGCACAGCCTGCTCTCTCACGTCTTTTAAATCTTCATTCAAATGTCACTCTCAGGGAGGCCTCCCTGGCCACACAATTTAGTATCACAGGCATCCTCTGACACCCGATTCTCCTCCTCCACCTTTATTTTCCCTTGAACCTGTTATCACCTTCTAGCAAAATAGATATTTTATCTGTTGATGTGGTCTAGTATCTGCCTCTCCACTAAAACACAAACTCCACACACACACAAGAAAAGGGAACCTGGTCTGTTTCATTCATTGCTTTGTCTTTTGTGCCAAGACAGTGCTAGGCATATAGGAGATAATAAATGTTTGTCAGATGAATGAATGAACAAATGAATGAGTGAATGAATGCTTGGAGTATCCATGAGCCCATAGCTGGTGTTGGCAATGTCTCTCTTCTAGCTTTCCCTTGCCTTTTCCCCAGCATGTCAGCCGAAGGGACGAAGGAGCTCCCAGGCATGTTAGGAAAGCCCCGTCTTCATCTGGAGGGCACTGAGCTCTCAGCGCACTTGCCTGCTGGTGCAGAGTTTCTGTGGTCTTCTGTTAACCTTTATAGCAAGTCAGAGTGGCATGACTGTTCCAGGCATCCCCTGAGTTCCGTCTGTATTATTTTTCCTACTTCCTATTGTGTAATAGCAGCCTAATTCCCCCTGATAATTTAGTCAGTCATCCCAGCCAAAATAGTGACCTCTCTTTTCTTTCATTTATTTATTTATTTATTTATTTATTGAGACGGAGTCTTGCTCTGTCACCCAGGCTGGAGTGCAGTGGCTCAATCTCGGCTCACTGCACTCTCCGCCCCCGGGGTTCAAGTGATTCTCCTGCCTTAGCTTCCCAGGTGGCTGGGACTACATACAGTTGTCTGCTACTATGCCCTAATGTTTTGTATTTTCAGTAGAGATGCGTTTCACTGTGTTAGCCGGGATGGTCTTGATCTTCTGACATCGTGATCTGCCCACCTCGGCCTCCCAAAGGGCTGGGATTACAGGCATGACTGCACCTGGCCTAGTAACCACTCTTTTCTTAGTAAAATTAATAGCAGGAAATATCTGGGTGGAGCTCTCAGCTTCCAACTCCACTCCCTCCCCTGCAAGAGTCAGAATCATGGCTATAGGAGATAAACCATTTATAAGCAGGTCGTTAGGAAAGTTTACAAGCAATGCCCTTCTCACTCCACTCCCCTATCTTTGGTGTTAGATGCATGTATTCTAGCTATGGGGGACACAGACCCTTCCCGGGACCCCAGCACACAGCCTCCTGCAATAGCACCCGGTCTTGAGGGTACAGCCTTCCAGCTGGCACTGTAATTGAGCCGTCAGTGAGCCATTCCACCAATCTATAAAGTCAGATGCTTCTGGGCGATAGGATTCATGATCAGAGTGGATTGCATGGGCCTCAGCTCATTGCCTTTCTCCTCTGCCTGGGGAGTACATTCTTTGGTCAGAAGCAATGTTGTATGAGACAGTGAATAATGCATTCAGTAACTTGACGGATGACAGTGCTAGCAGCGGCCTGACAGGCCAGGAAGCAGAAGGAAAATGAAATCCAGAATAAAGGTCTGCTCCAACAAGGACAGATTGCAGAGCCCGCTATAACAGGAGGGACCGGGTGTCATTCACCTGCCACCAGGTAGCTGGATGACCTCCTGGAGGTGTGCTATGATAGCAGCGCCGCTCATGGCCCAGGTTGGCTGCTGATGTCAGCCAACTGGTCAATCTACAGTGACAGCAGGTGACAGGAGGCCCTTAGTGAGAGGAAGTCCACATTGGTGGGCCTGTTCTTTTTCTTGAAACAGAGTCTCACACTGTCGCCCGGGCTGGAGTGCAATGGCACGATCCCAGCTTACTGCAACCTCTGTCTCCTGGGTTCACGCAATTCTCCTGTCTCAGCCTCTCAAGTAGCTGGGATTACAGATGCACACCACCATGCCTAGCTAATATTTTGTGTTCTTAACCTCCAAACTTGGTTCCGGAGTTGCCATGTTTTTTGCTGGTTTCTATCATAGGCACTTTCTGGGTATTTGCAGAGCAGAGTGACCAGTATGGAAGAAAGGGTCAATCCATCTACTCCACTATTAAGAGCTTCCTTAAGGGAGGAGCCCCCAGAGGTGATAGGAATGCTGACCCCCTTTTAGTGGCCTGTGAGCCCTTTCAGGCTTGAACATAAAGATAAATCTCTAGTTCCATCAAGGGAAATTCCAGGCACCTAGCTAGCCCCGAGAAGTAAATGAGCAACTTGCTAAGCGAGAAGGTAATAGGAGCTTAAAGCAATAGCCGGGAAAGTTAGAGTTCAGAGTTCGGTTTTCCTGTAGAAGCTAAAGATGACATCTTAACATCTGCCCCGATTTGTCTTTCAGAAACCCAGAGCCCCCACTGAGGAGCCTCGCCAGCAGATCTGCTGGTCCGGAGACCTCAGCTATGGGGAAATTGAAGACTGATCTCTGACCACCATTCTTTGATCTAAATTTCCTCCTGAGGTGTTGGAGAGCACCACATTCACAAGCCAGTTAAGATGTATTTTTCTGCTGACCCCAAATTTTTAAGCAAAGCTTCTCTTCCTTAACCAATTGCAAATCAGAAAATCTTTGAATATTTGAATGACCCATAAGCCCCCACTTCATGATATCCCACTCCTAACCCAAAACCAATGTATAAAGTCCACATATTGATTTACAATTTTGTCTGTAACTTCTGCATTCCTGAAATGTACCCCTGCCTTTAAAAACCCTTACCTGCAAGCCACTGGGGAGGTCAGGTCTTCAGCATGAACTGCAGCTGCCCGGATTCTCTTTGCTTGGCACCCTGCAACTAAATAGATGCCTTTGTTTCTACCACCACAAAAGCTCAGGGTATCTGTTTTGTTGTTATTGTTTTTGCTGTTGTTTGAGATGGAGTCTTGCTCTGTCACCCAGGCTGGAGTGCAGTGGCGCAATCTCAGTTCACTGCAACCTTAGCCTCCTGAGTTCTAGTGATTCTTCTGCCTCAGCCTTCTGAGTAGCTGGGACTACAGGCATGTGCCACCACACCTGGCTAATTTTTGTACTTTTAGTAGAGACAGGGTTTTACCATGTTGATCAGGCTGGTCTTGAACTCCTGACCTCATGATTTGCCCTCCTTGGCCTCCCAAAGTGCTGGGATTACGGGTGTGAGCCACTGTGCCTAGTATCTGGTTTTACTGTGTGGAGTGAATGGAACTCAGTTTGGTTCTACAGTAATCATAAACAACAAAATGATTAGCTGCTTTTGCCATTGTTTATGTTCTGGAGAAGAAGAGGAATCCTCAGAAGTGATAGGAATGCTGAGAAGCAGGCACAGAGGGAACAAGGACTGAAGGAAATCCAAGGGTCACAGTAGCATGCATTTCGATAGTCCTACCAGAGCACAGCTGCTGGAATAAATGAGCATCTACCATCTGTGAGCTCACTGCTGCTGTGTAAGATTCATGTTCTCAGCCAGGCGCTGTGGCACATGCCTGTAATCCAGGACTTTGGGAGACTCAGATGGGAGGATCACTTGAGGCTAGGATCAGTCTAGCTAACGTAGTGAGCCCCTCATCTCTACAAACATTCAGTTAGCCAGACATGGTGGCGTGTGTCTGTTGTCATTGCTAGTCAGGAGGCCGAGGCGGCAGGATTGCCTGAGCCCAGGAGTTCAAGACCAGCTTGAGCAGAACAATAAGACCTCATCTCTACAAAAAAGAAAAAATAAATAACAAATTAGCCAGGCATGGTGGCCCATGCTCATTGTCATTGCTAATTGGGAGACTGAGGCAGGAGGGTTACTTGAGCCCAGGAAGCCAAGGCTGCAGTGACCTATGATTGCAGCATTGCACTGCAGCCTGGCCAACAGAGCAAGACCATCTCTCAAACAAAGCAACAAAAAGGACTTATGTTCTAGTGAGGAGCAGCCAATCAATGCTGCTTGAATGTCCTATCTCTACTGCTTGGATATGCCAGACTATTTCTTGAGGGAGAGAAGTAATTTCCCAAAAGAAAATAAAAACACTATCAGAGGTGAAATGGATACTGAACAGCTCAAAAACCTATCAATGTCTACTGCACTGGACTGACTCTTCAGCGTGAACATACTCAGCATGTTCAGAAGTCTCCTGGTAAAGATGGAAGTGGCGGAGATGGGGCTTAGTGAACATTACTCTTAAACTTGGAGTCAGTCGGGGCATGAGGAATGTTAGATCCTTCCTACCACCAGCCTCTCTCCTCCCCGCTATTTGTTATCCACAGCCTTAGCTGCGGTGAGGTAAGCACTCACATTCATCTCAGAGGTGACCTTTGTCCCAAGGACTTATGCCCTGTCTTTTAAAGGCCTTCCCCACCTCAGGCATCTGCATCAGACTACACAGCCCCATTTTAGGTTTGGAAGGCGTGGTTACAGGCACCCCAGACTGCTGGCTTCAGCCTCTATCTCTGTCTAAGTTCACTATCGACTTTTCAGACATAGAATCATATAAAAGGCTGCGAAGGAAAATAAAAAAGGAAAGAAGGAAAAGCTCATGATCATCCGTGTTCAGCCTCTTGGTAGATTTTCATTAGGTCTTAATAAAACTTGGGTCTGCTGTCCCTCAGGTCCTTTGTAATTTCCACTTGATCTTGCTCAGCCAGCTCCTTAGTGGAATCCTCTGGAGAGCTCAGCAAATTCTTGGTCTCAGGTGTCAGAACCAGAACTAAAGGCTCAGGCTAAAGATGAGGAAGCAGAGTGGAAGAACTGGAGAGAGACCATCTATTGCTTCTAGGGGCAGCAGGGCTGGATTTCTAAGACCTTTCCCCTGGGTGTATGTGTGCTGAACTCCAGCCTCTTGAGAGCAGGACTGGGGAGGGAACACAGGCTGTGACTTGGGGACGCCTTGGCTCCAGGTTCAGGTCTGGTGGTTTCAAGATCCATCCCTTGCCATTTCACCCCCATGCCCCAGTTTCCTCTTCTGTAGATTATCAGAAAGAATAGTGCCTTTCTGATAATGAGGCCAGGCACAGTGGCTCATGCCTGTAATCTCAACACTTTCGGAAACTGAGGCAGGAGGATGGCTCAAGTCTAGGAGTTCAAGACCGGTCTGGGCAACACAGTGAGACCCTGACTCTACAAAATTTTTTTTTTTTTAATTAGCTAGACATGCATCTGTAGTCACAGCTACTCAGGATGCTGAGGCAGGAGAATTGCTTGAGCCCAGGAGTTTGAGGCTGCAGTGAGCCATGATCATGCCTCTGCCCTCCAACCCAGGTAACAGAGGAAGACTCTGTCTCTAAAAATATTAAAATTAAAAGAACACTGTCTAAATAAGTGTGGGTGTGCACATGCATGTATATTTATCATTCATGCAAGTAGTTAGGCATTCTGCAAGCCATTTTATCTACATGATTTTATTTAATATCCACATGTAGCTTTTGGGTTTAAATGTTATTAAGCCTATTTTATTTTATTTTATTTTATTTGAGACAGAGTCTCTCTTTGTCACCCAGGCTGGAGTGCAATGGCGTGATCTCGGCTCACTGCAACCTCTGCCTCCCGGGTTCAATGATTCTCCCACCTCAGCCTCTCCAGGAGCTGGAATTACAGGCACCCACCATCATGCCTGGCTAATTTTTGTATTTTTGTAGAGATGGGTTTTCGCCATGTTGGCTAGGCTGGTCTTGAACTCCTGACCTAAGGTGATCTGCGTGCCTCGGCCTCCCAAAGTGCTGGGATTACAGGCATGAGCCACTGCATCCGGCCAAGCTTATTTTATAAATGAGAAAACTGAGGATCATAGAAAGAACTTAGTTAATGGATGGCTTAGCCGGTGTCAGAATCCTGCCCCTCTGACTCAAAAGCTTGTGTTTTCCCAGTTGTACTCTGCTGTCTCCATAGCCACATTATCAAATTCTATGTGGGGAGCAGAGGGGCCAGTCCATAATCGCTGCTGTTGTATTTGAACATATGCTAGCTTCCATGCACGTGGGTCTAGCTGCCATGAACGATATTTCAGCAGTGACTGAAAGCATTTTCGTATGCTAATAAGATTTAATAATTTATATTCAGTAATCTGCCTTGTGTTTTTCTCGTCCTCGTTTCTTGCTGGGGGACAAAGTGGACCAGAGATGATGCTTCCCTGGAGGGGGAAGGCCAGGCCATCTGCAGAGCTGTCAACGCGGAGGACTTAGTGGGCCTGACTCCTTCCTGCTGACGGTGGGGATAAAGACTGAGGGGGGATTATAAGGCGAGGGCAACCTCTCACTTAGGGAGTCTCTCATGCCCTGTGATGGTGGCTGGGGAGATGCCAGGCAGTTGCCTCTGTTGGTGCTGGGAACGTTTCTCTGTCGCTGAGCCTTTCTATTTTATCTGACCTTTTGCAATGATTGTTTTAAATTCGGTGCCCTGTGATTTTCTGGACGCTGTCGAGCCTGGGCAAACCCTCCCTGGGAAGTAGGCCTAACAGGCTGCAAGGGCTTTTCCTGTTGAGGCTAATGCCTGTCTTACTCTGAAGCTTGGAGGAATTTTCCAAGCCACTAATTTGTACTTTGCTAGGAGACATGAGCGATGAGAGGTATTATTTTAAGCCTTCTAAATTGGAGCACAGCTTTTGGGTGCTAGATGTTCTCAATTCCTTATTTCCCTCAACTCAGATACCTGGCAGTTTTCACTATGTTATTTCAATGGGCAGTTGAGTTTTTTTGGAGAAGTATTTCTGGCCCCTCTCTTCAATGTGCTAAATGATAACTTTTGGCTCTTCCATTTACTTCAACAAATATTTATCATGTGCCTACTAGATGCCAGGTTCTGAGCTAAGTGCCACAAAGGGCATAAAGATTGATGATCCATTTATTCATTTATTCATCATTCTAGTTGTTTACTCAACAGGCTTCTTTTTTTTTTTTTGAGACTGTCTTGCTCTCTTACCAGGTTGGAGTGCAGTGGTGCGATCTCGGTTCACTGCAACCTCCACCTTCCGGGTTCAAGCAATTCTCTTGCCTCCTGAGTAGCTGGGACTATGGGCATGTGCCACCATGCCCAGCTAATTTTTTGTATTTCAGTTGAGATGGGGTTTCACCATGTTGGCCAGGCTGGTCTCTGTCTCCTAACTTTGTGATCTGCCCACCTTGGCATCCCAAAGTTCTGGGATTGCAGGCATGAGCCACTGTGCCCGGCCCTCAACAGGCATTTCTTCCTCTTTTTTTTTTTTTGAGACAGTCTCACTCTGCTGCCAGGCGCCAGGGTGGAGTGCAGTGGCGTGATCTTGGTTCACTGCAACCTCCACTTCCCGGGTTCAAGCAATTCTCCTGCCTTAGCCTCCCCAATAGCTGGGACTACTATGCACAGCTAATATTTGTATTTTAGTAGAGACAGAGTTTCATTATGTTAACTAGGCTGGTCTCAACCTCTTGACCTCAGGTGATCCACCTTCCTGGGCCTCCCAAAGTGCTGGGATTACAGACATGAGCCACCATGCCCAGCCTGAGTCAGCATTCTTAATAAGTTCTCATCTTTCCACTCCCAGGAAGGCTGGTGTTGCCCTAGGAGGGGAAGGGTAGTACAAAGGTGTCCTCTGTGCTTCATGATGCCAGGCACAATGCTTAAAACTAGATATGTGCTTAAATGGGGAAATAGGAGACCAGCATGTGCATGGTAGACCAGGAATACCAAACCTATTTAATGTTGTGGAGGTTTACCTGGCTGGGGACGGCTCCTTTCCAACGCTGAAAGCTGTATTAGTCAGCCTGGGCTGCCATAACAAAATACTACAGACTCAGCGGCTTAAACAACAGAACGTTATTTTCTCATAGTTTTAGAAGCCAGAAGTCCGAGATTAAGGTGCCAGCAGAATCGATGTCTGGCAAAGCCTTTCCCCTTGGGTTGCAAATGGCTGCATCCTCTCTGTGTCCCCATATGGCTTTTGCTTGATGTGTGTCTGAGGAGGGAGGAGGATGGGAGAGATGCAGAGGGAGAGAGAAATGAGGGAGGGAGGGAGAGAAAGAGAGAGAGAGGAATGAGCTCTCAGGTGTCACTTCTTAACAGAATATTAATCCTACCAGATGAGGGATCTATTCTTATCAACTCAGTACTTCATTAGAAGCCCCATCTCCAAATACAGCCACACCACAAGTTAGGACTTCAGTGTATTAATAATTTTAGAGGGACACAAATATTCAGTCCATAACAATGGTCTTTTCATGCATTTAAGAGAGAAGGAGCTTAACAGAGGGGAGGGACTTAGGAGAGGGAAGGAGCTTAAGAGAGAGGAGGGGCTTAGGAGAGGAGGGGCTTAAGAGGGGGAGGAGCTTAAGAGGGAGCATAAGAGAGGAGAGGAGCTTAAGGGGGGGGCTTAAGAGAGGAGGAGCTTATGAGGGGAGGAGCTTAAGAGGGAAGACACTTAAGAGAGGGGAGGGGCTTGAGAAAGGAGGAGCTTAAGAGAAGAGAGGGGCTTAAGAGAAGGGAGGGGCTTAAGACATCATTCACCCTCTCTCTCAAAGGACTGTGAGTTTCATAAAGGTACACATCAGGTAGCACAGTGAAGGTGTTCATGCTTGTTCATGAAAAAGGCCCTTTTCCCCACTTAAGAACACATCTAGTTATAAGCACTGTGCCTGACACATAGTAGATGCTAACAAATGTTTATTAGATGAGTATGTGGCATTCAGACCAAAAAACTGCTCACACTATTAAGGTTCAAATGAAATGGTGAATGAGATCCATGTCCTGAAATATGCTTGTAGCCTGCAGAGGCTGGAGATGCAATAGAAAAGTGTTTCAAATCTTGCTTCTTTTAAAGGTTTACATGGTGGAGAGGAGGCACTCCAATCCTCACCTGCATTTCGGAAGTTTGAAAAAGGGACAGTCTTTTTCTGACTAATCTAGGTGGGGTGCACCACTATAGTCTCCAGTGCATGCGGATTTCATAATTGCATCAGTGATAGAGAAAATGAGTCATCTGCCATCAATTGCTAGCATTAAATGCAATTAAAATATAAAATGTAGTCTTTCCTAGGATCAAACCCTGACTTCATTCAAGTTTCTCCCACACCCCCACCACCCCCTGAAGATTGTTAAAAGATAATGAAAGATTGAGGCTGTGGGAGGAAACAAGGAGAAATGAAATTATCTGGAAGGATTCAGCTGTAGGAAACAGAAGCGCGGGTGTTGTGGGAAACTTTATATTGAATTACTGTTCCACCACTTACTACTTTCATGACCCTGGTCAAGGAATTAAACATCTATGAGATTCACTTTGTAAAAATTAATATTGCCTTCCCCACCGGGCTGTGGTGAGGATCAGCTCATTTTTCTCCAGCACCTAGAACTGAATAGGCAGCACACAAATGTTAGATCTATCTGAATATGTAATAAGACCAACCATTTGACATGGCCATCTGGGTAGTACAAACTGGGATCCTGAGAGGGCAGTTTGTTAGATATCCCAAATTTGTTAGAACCTTGATCCCAAAATGTATTACTTGGAAATCAATCAGTATGCTTCAGTCTGTCTAAGTAATACAGTTAGATACAGGTTTGCTCTTGTGATTTTTAGCCAGAAACAGAAACCACCCCAGATGCTGTTATCAGGAGGAGATTTAAAGCAGGGAATTAGGTGTTCATAGGACTTTTGGAAAAGCTGGGCATGCAGACATCGGAGGAAATTGTAAGTAGACAAGGAGGGTCTCCAGGGACTGTAGGGATTTAATCAACTTGAGCAATCAGCCTGTTTTTCCCAATGCTGTGTGGAAGGCAGTCGCCTTGTTGGCTGGAAGCAGATCCTGACAGACCCCAGCCACATGTAAATGAATCAGAGGGAACGTTCCTCATTTCTGTGCTAAGGTCTCCAGCCTGAGCTATAGCTGCATTGTCATCACATGTGACCTATTACTGATGATGCAGGGCAGGTGAGCCCCCAAACTGGGGCTTAGCCTAGGAGGGTTCTTGGCTTCATCCAGGAAATAATTCAAGGATGGGAGTTACATAATTCAAGGAGGCTTCATCCAGGAAATAATTCAAGGAGGTGGTGTTAGAGAGCAACATTTTTTGAGGTGGCAGCAGTGCACAGCAGCAGCAGAGGACCTGATTTTTGAAGAGCAGGGCTACTCCACAGGCAGTGTGTCCAGAGTTGCAGCTCAAAGGCAGTGCTGCAGTCATGCTTATACCCACTTTTAATTACAGGCTTGTCGGGTCATTGCCATAGGAAAGGGTGGTATTGTCCAGGTTTTGCCATCGCAGCAGTAAACCGACATGGAACTCTAGTGGGTGTGTCTTAAGGAGAGTTGCTTCCACCCCAGCCGTATCTGTTTTAGCTAGTCCTCAGTTTGGCCCAAGCCCCACCTCTGAGGTCAAGTCCCACCTCCTACCTCACTAGCATGATGACTCACTGTGTGTGTGTCACTGGGACCCCTCCTCTACATGCAATAATGACCCTCTTTCCTCTCCATCACCTTTGAAAAGCTTCCTGCCACTTTCCTTTGGGAGATACTTCTTTGGAGAATACTCTCAGTGCTCTTCTTATTGGGAGTCCATAACAATGGCCTTTTCATGCATTTAAGAGGGAAGGAGCTTAAGAGAGGGGTGGAGCTTAAGAGAGGGGAGGGGCTTAAGAGAGGGGAGGGGCTTAAGAGAGGGGAGGATGACATTTCCTATTGATCAAAACTTGCATTCTCCTGGAGAATTGTTGTTACTGGCCAGGCAAATGAAACCCAGTTTTTTTCAGGTAGCAAAATCATCAATGATTCCAGGAAACCAAGCAGTTGGTGATTCACAGGAGTATGTCTAGAAAATAGCACAGAGCATGACACAGCCTTATGCTGAAGCCTGTGCACCCACACACCTATGTTCAGGGACTATAATTGCTCTTACTTTTCTCCCACCTTCCTGATCTGATGTAAGTTTCTGTCATTGGCAGAATCTAAATAAAACTCCAGCTGACAACGAGGCCGCAGACACGCAGTCTTCAGGCTCCTAGCAGCTGCAGTTCTGGGAGATCTTGGAAGGGTGGGAAGTACCAAGAGATACAAATGATCATCAGTTAATTACAGATTTTTATGTTTGTGAATTTGTCTACTCACTAACTTTTTTTTTTAGTTTATTTTTTGGAGAAAGGATCAGAATCTGCCATCTAGGCTGGAGTGCAGTGATGCAATTATAGCTCACTGCAGCCTCAAACTCCTGGGCTCAAGGAATCCTCCTACCTCCGTCTCCCAAGTAGCTGGGACTGTAAGTGTGCACACCATGCCCAGCTAATAGTTTTCGAAATTTTTTGTAGAGAAGGGACCTCACTATGTTGCTCAGACTGGACCAACATTTGTTTGTGAGCAAAATTCATATTCCAGATAGTATTTTGGTCATTTGGGTACATGCACTGAGCAGGAAAATTAGGTCACCTGATGATGTAACACATTTCCAGCTGAGATTGAACAAGGGGATGCTCTGCCTTTTTTGTTTCAGCTCTCATACTGTAAACAAGCGTCCTTCTCCAGGTCTACTGAACGCTCCATTTGCTGCATTTTTGTGTGATTTTGTTTACTTAACAATGGCTCCCAAATGCAGTGTTGAAGTGCTGGCTGGCATCCCAAAGCATCAGAAAGCTGTGATGTGCCTTAAGAAATTAAATAAAATTCTAGGCCAGGCACGGTAGCTCATACCTGTAATCCCAGTACTTTGGGAGGCTGAGGTGGGCGGATCACCTAAGGTCAGGAGTTCAAGAGCAGCCTGACCAAAATGATAAAATCCTGTCTCTACTAAAAATACAAAAATTATTCAGGCAAGGTGGTGGGTGTCTGTAATCCCAGCTATTCAGGAGGCTGAGGCAGGAGAATCACTTTGAATCCAGGAGGTGGAGGCTGCGTTGAGCTGAGATGCACCACTACCCTCTAGCCTGGGCAACAGAGTGAGACTCTATCTCAAATAAATATATATATATATATTCTAAGCCCCCATTATACTGTACAAACCGTGTCTCAGCCAATGGGACCTCAGAGACACCTTAAAAATGGGGTTCCTTTGGGAGGCTGAGGCTGGTGGAACACAAGGTCAGGAGCTCAAGACCATCCTGGCCAACATGGTAAAACCTCGTCTCTGCTAAAATACAGAAATTAGTTGGGTGTGGTGGCATGTGCCCGTAGTCCCAGCTACTCCAGAGGCTGAGGCACAAGAATCGCTTGATACCAGGAGGTGGTGGAGTTTGCAGTGAGCTGAGATCACACCACTACGCTCCAGCCTGATGGCAGAGTGAGACTGTCTCAAAAACAAAAAACAAAATAAAACTGAGTTCCTACCCACACATCCCTTAGTATACTCCTACCTTTTTAACCCTTAACCAGGATTTTTTTCCTGAAGAGTAAGCAGATGCCAGCTTTAGAAATGAAGATATGGACAACTCATTCTTTTATGGCCTTTAGCCAATTATCTCAGACCGTGATGGGACTTGAACTCTCTCTTAACAGCTTTAATATGAAGCTCACCAGTTTCACAATTCATCTCTCTGTAAAATCTGACCAGTTCTGGCCAGCTCACAGACGATGCACAGTGAGGGTTTTTCCTGTCCTCTGTTTTACCTTTGACATCAGAGGGCTGAAAACTCTACCCTCAGATCATGCTAATGCTGCCCCTCACTTTTTTTTTTTTTTTTTTTTTGAGCTGCATTCTTGCTCTGTCTCCCAGGCTGGAGTGCAGTCGTGCAATCTCAGTGCACTGTGATCTCCGCCTCCTGGGTTCAAGCAATTCTCCTGCCTCAGCCTCCTGAGTGGCTAGGATTACTGGCATGTGCCACCAGTCCTGGCTAATTTTTGTATTTTTAGTGGAGATGGGGTTTTGCCATGTTGGTCAGGCTGGTCTCAAACTCCTGACCTCAGGTGATCCGCCTGCTTCAGCCTCCTAACGTGCTGGGGTTACAGGCACTAATGCTGCCAGTTTTTTAACAGGCAAGCTAGGAAGAGGCATGAAGCTCCATCACACATGTGCATATTTCTCCTTCTGTAAATATTCATGACTCCTATTCCTATTCCCTAAATTTATCCCTCCTTCGAAGTGTTTGCTTTCAGCTTGCGCCAAAGGCTACACTTCCCAGCCTACAGGCTGCAACCCTTTATAAAAAATAAAGCCCACCTTTTCAAATTTACGAAGCTTGTTATTCTTCTGTTGACAGTCTCATGGAGAAGATAGGTGTGTTAGATAAGCTTCATTCAGACATGAGCCACAGTGCTGCTGGCCATCGGTATGAGGCTAATAAATCAACATATGGAGTCAGTAAGGTGTTTTGAAACAGAAGTATACATAAAACAAGGCTATTTATTGATTGTGAAGGAGCATTGCTGCCTGAGTGAATAAATTAAGAACAGGGACACACACAAGGAGTGAGTTTAGGAGTGTAGGTTTCATAGGCAAAAGAAAGAGAAAGGAGAACAGCTCTTTCTCTCTGCCATGAGAGAGAGGGGCGTCTGAAATGGAAAAGCTGGCCTGAGGGGAAGTGCACCAGATTTTATAGACAGGCTTGAGGAGGTGGTGTCTGATTTACATGGGACACACCGATTGGTTGGACCAGATGTGACATTTACATAATGCAAGGAGAAGCTGGCTGCCCCACCCTAATCTCATCATGCAAATGAGGTCTTTGCTTGGCTGGTGCCATGTTGTTTGCTCCTTACTGTACATGTGGTTGGCAAAGAGGAGGGAAGATGGAGCTGCCCTGTTGGGCATTCCTAGTCCCAGGTAGCCCTCTCCCTGCTTGCACAGCTGCCAGTATTCACCTGTGCAAGCTTCTAGCCTGCCTTTCTATGTCTGCAGCTCAATTTTACAGGCTGCTCTTTGTTAGAAGAGCAAATGGTTTGGGGACTACTTTTTATTAAAAGGAAAACCTTACCAAGGACTTCCTTATCCTCACTATCTGTCTAAATCATTTCTTCTTCACTCCCGTATCAATTGGTTAATGAAAATATCATAATCAGAGACCCACAGGAATATGTATTTCCTGTATGAGCAATGGTTCAGTATCCACTCACTCACTCAATGTTCATGTTGATTTTATGGACAATATCCACTGTGGGCCTTCCCCTCCACTCCCCTCCCCTCCCCTTCCTGTACCATGAGTTAGACAAGCTTGTTCTAGAATTTCAAATTTTTCAGCCTAGTTTCTTCAAGTTTGTGCACTTTTTCTCATAATGCACAAGCTTCCCTCCCTCTCTCACTCCTTCCCCTCCCTCCTTCCCTCCCTCCTACCCTCCCTCTTTCCTTCCTCCCTTCCTTCCTTCCTCCTTTCCTTCCTTCCCTCCCTCCCTCTTTTCCCTCCTTCCTTCCATCCTCCCTTCCTCCCTTCCTTCCCTCTTTTTTATCAGTTTTTTGGATAACTTATAAGATGAAGCAACCTTTGTCCTAACCTCTGATGTTCTTCAAACCTCAAAAGGAGGATGATACAAGAATACACATTGTCACCTAAAAGGGGGTGCTTACCAGGTTTAGTCCACTGTCCTCAGGCAGTAACCTTGCCCTCGTTTTACATACAAAACAACTGAGGCCCACCAAGTTTACAGGATTGCCAGAAGACACCTCTAGGTCAAAACCCTGCCTCCTTTCCTAATATGCTTGATTTCCTTTCAAATGAAGTACAGTCTAATTGCTTGTAAAATAAGGAAGTTGAATTAGCGGTTCTCTGAGATCCCTTTCAAATGTAAAATTCCATGCCTTTGTGACTGGAGCATTCACAGAAGGCTAAAACTACTATGCTGGGGGCTGGCATTGTAACGGTGAGGGAAAGAGTGGAAAGAGAGCTCACTGTCCATGCCATGGAAATGTACGGATCATCCTTTGGATATATACCCAGTAATGGGACTGCTGGGTCAAATGGAATTTCTATTTCTAGGTCCTTGAGGAATCGCCACACTGCCTTCCACAATGGTTGAACTAATTTACACTCCCACCAACAGTGTAAAAGTGTTCCTATTTCTCCACATCCTCTCCATCGTTCTACTATAAGGACACATGCACACGAATGTTCATTGCGGCACAGTTTACAATAGCAAAGACCTGGAACCAACCCAAATGCCCATCGATGATAGACTGGACAGGGAAAATGTGGCACATATACACCATGGAATATTATGCAGCCCTCAAAAACAATGAGTGCGTGTCCTTTGTAGGGACATGGATGAACCAGGAAACCATCATTCTCAGCAAACTGACACAAGAACAGAAAATCAAACACTGCATGTTCTCACTCATAGGCTGGTCTTGAAGAATGAGAACACATGGACATAGGAAGGGGAGCGTCACACACTGGGGTCTGTTGGAGGGAAATAGGGGAGGGACAGTGGGGGGTGGGGAGTTGGGGAGAGATAGCATGGGGAGAAATGCCAGATGTAGGTGAAAGGGAGGAAGGCAGCAAATCACACTGCCACATGTGTACCTATGCAACAATCCTGCATGTTCTTCACACGTACTCCAAAACCTAAAATGCAATTTAAAAAAATAAAGTTTTCTTTCAAAAAATTAAAAAAAGAAATGTACACATCATAGAGATATACACATTTAAATAATGCAGCATTGTATCCTTGGTGGTTTCAATCAAATGGTGATGTCACTGGAAAGGGCTCCCAATCCATGCCCTAAGCGAGGGTTCTTGGATCTTTCACCAGAAAGAATTCAGGGAAAGTCCATAGAATAAAGTGAAAGCAAGTTTATTTAAAAAGTAAAGGAACAGGCCAGGCACAGTGGCTCACACCTGTCGCCTCAGCACTTTGGGAGGCCGAGGCAGGTGGATCATTTGAGGTCAGGAGTTTGAGACCAGCCCGGCCAACATGGTGAAACCTCGTCTCTACTGAAAATACAAAAATTAGGCAGGTGTGGTGGCACACACCTGTAGTCCCAGCTATAATCGGGACGCTGAGGCAGGAGAATCGCTTGAACCCAGGAGGCGGAGGTTGCAGTGAGCTGAGATTGTGCCACTGCACTCCAGCCTGGGCGACAGAGCAAGACTCCATCTCAAAATTAAAAAAAATTCTACTCCATAGGCAGAGCAGTGTCATAGGCTGCTCGACTGAATATACTTATAGTTATTTCTTGATTATATACTAAACAAGAGGTGGAGGATTATTCATGAGGTTTCCAGGAAAGGGGTGAGCAATTCCTGTAACTCAGGGTTTGTCCTGTTTTTAGGTTATGTATGGTGATGCATTATATATATAACATATACAATGCTAATGTATTATGATTAGCATTAATGAGCTGTGAGGATGACCAGAAGTCCCTCTCGTCAGCATCTTGGTTTTGGTGGGCTTTGGCTAGCTTTTCTTACTGCATGCGGTTTTATCAGCAGTGTCTCCGTGACCTGTATTTTGTGCTGACCTCCTATCTCATTCTGTGACTAAGAATGCCTCACCTCCTCGGAATGTAGCCCAGTAGGTCTCAGCCTTTTTTTTTTTTTTTTTTTCTTTACCAGCCCTTATTCAAGATGGAGTCACTCTGGTTCAGACACCCCAGACAGCACCTCCCCCAGGAAGCCATCCTCGATTTCCGCCTTCTTCCCAAGTGTAAATAATTTCTGTGTTCCACACTACTATGGAATTTACCTAGATCTTTCCCTAAAATTGTCAACCTTGAGGGAAAAAAAGCTGAGGCAAAACAAATGTAAGTAGAGAGTTTATTTGGGGCAAGCTTGAGGATTCTAACTTGGGAATATAGATTCAAGTTGACCTGAATTGTACACTGATTAGCAGCTGTTACAAGTGAATTTTTAAAGAAAAGGAAGAGGCAGTTTCTATGTTGTTTACCAAGAATGTACATTTAAATAACATAAGCTATACATTGTTCTTTGTATCACAAATTCCAGGAACATGAAGATAACAGGTAAGACAGCTAGTCACCAACAAAAAATCACTTTAAACAATTGCCCCTTTTTACAGAATTGGCTCAAAAAAAAAAAAGAAACAATTGCCCCCAGGCATGGGGCATAACCACAGTTTCATACTCTTGTCTCTCTGGACCTGATCAATTTTGCAAACCTCACATAGCTCACAGTGCTCTGAGTGATTTATCTTTCCTCAATACTCGTAACTAACATTTTTTTCTTGCTTATTACAATCATTGCATTTTGCGTAGAGTTAATTCTCAAAACACCCCTATGAGAGAGAGAGAGATGCTGTCATTGGCTTCCTTTTGTCGCCATAACAGGTTCGTTGCCTAATGCACAAAGGAAGTTAATCCACAAGACACCGGATCGCAGCAGAGAAAGAGGTTTAATTGGAAGGTCACGGAACAAGGAGATAGGAGGCAACCTTAAATCCAGTTCCTGGAGGAGTTTGGGGGTAGGTGTTTGGAAGAATAGCTGTTTTAAATTATGATTTATAATAAAAGTAAGATATTTTCAAATAGAACTTTTGAAGAACAGAAGTTTTTAATGAGGACAATGCCTGATTTAGGAATGCATTCCTTTATGGTAGTTCTTTTGGCATTCGGTTGGTGCAAAAGTAATTGTGGCTTTCGCCATTAAAAGCAAATGGCGAAAACTGCAATAATTTGTGTACCAACCTAATATCATAGTTCATAATTCTCTGGGCAATTCCCATACACAATGAATTTTTTCCATATTGTATTCAAGATGTTTCACCGTTGGATGGTTTGATACTCAATTGTACAATTTATTTTCAGTTAATTTTTCCATAGGGTGTGAGGTATGAATAGAAGTTTGTGTGTGTGTGTGTGTGTGTGTGTGTGTGTGTGTGAATATTTTGTTGTAGCATCATTTTTTGAAAAGACTATCACTCCTCCTTTGAGTTGAATTGCACTTAAAAAAAAATGTGTTGTCCGTGTATGTGGTGTATTTTTGGAAGACTTACTGTGTTGATCTATTTGCCTATTTTGACATCAATACTGTTTCAGTGGGTAGCTGGTCAGGCATGAGGAGGGCAGGAGAGGAGAAGATCCTTCCACCAGGCATGTCAGGCGACCATCAGGTGATGGTTGGGTGGCTGTTACACCGTCTTTCTAAAATAATAATTGGTTGCAGCTGGTGCCAGGGAAAGGCAGTCTCCCAATAGATAGAAACACCTGAATCTGGTGATAGCAGCTTCCTGATAAGAGCTCAGGGTTGGCTCAGGCATGCGTACGAAGAGGCAAAATGGCGAGTGACCTTTCTTCGGGCACACCGAACTGGTAAGGGAGAAATACCTCCGGTTAGCACGGTGAGCCTACACACACTCCAGGAAGCGCACTGCACAGGCTCACTTCCCACGTGCTGGCGGGCCACTGCTCAGGGGGGCAGCGCACCCCAAGGGAAGAATTAGGGGTGAGGGATGCAAGCCCCTGGAAGAGTGTCGACATACAAATCCAAGCCAAAACGTCAAACTGGCGTTTGACTTTCAAGTCACCCCTTGGCCTTCTTCCAGGTGTCCTTTTCTTCCTTTTGTTCCTGCTCTAGAGCTTTTTAACACACTTTCACTCCTGCTCTAAAGTTGCCTGGGTCCCTCCTTCTACCTTACGCCCCTGGGTTAGATTCTTTTTCTGAGGAAGCAAGAATTCAGGTTGCTGCAGACGTGGGTGGATTTGCCACGGGAACTTGGTATGTTCCCCTGCTAACAATACTGCTCTGTGTGATTTGCTGTAGTTTTAAAGTAAGTATTTAAACAAAATAGCATTAGCCTTCCAGCTTTGTTGTTCTTTTTCAAAGTTGTTTGGCTATTTCAAGTGCTTCCCATTCGCATATAAATTTTAGAATCAGTTTGTGAATTTCTGCAAAAAAGCTCACAGGGATTCCATTAAGATTTCATTGAACGTATAGACCAATTTGGGGAGAATTAACGTCTCAACAGTATTTAGTCTTCTGATCCATGGACACATTATATTTCTCTGTACATTTAAGCCTTTGTTTTCTTTCAATAATGTTTCATACTCTGGCATACGGATCTTTCTTGGTCATATTTTCTTTAAGTATTTCATTTTTTTGATGCTCAGTTAACAGTTTTTAAAATTCAATTTTGTTTCCACTATTCGATTGTAGTGTATCCTGCAACCAGGCTAAATCCACTTGTTACTAATTCTAGGAGGTTTGTGGAGATTTCATCTTCCTTTCTACGTAATCAGTCACGTCATCTGTCATAATGACAGTTTTACTTCTTTTTGTTTGGTTCTTTCTTTTTTAACCTGATTTCGCTGCTGGAGCTTTTAGTGAGAGCTGCTATCTCTGTCTTGCTACTAGTATTATGGCGAAAACATTCAACCTTTCACTATTAAGAATTATGCTAGGCACAGGTTTTATTTCTGTCTCTGGGTAATTAATAAAGAGCAGAAATTGATTTTGCACAGTTCTGGAGACTGGGAAGTCTAACATCAAGATGCTGGTCGGTTCAGTTGTTTAGTATGGGTCTGGTCTTTGCTTCCAAGATGGTGCCTTGAACAATGCATCCTCCATAAGGGAGAAACACTGTGTCCTCATATGATTCAAGGAGGAAGGGCAGGAGAGTCCAAATGCTCCATGAATTCTCCTTTACAGGACCTTAATCCCGGTCATGACAGGGGTGCCTTTATAACCTAACCAGCTCTGACAGCTCCACCTCGTAACACCATCACGGCAGCCATTACGGTTTAACAACTAAGTTTTGGATGGTACACCTTCAAGCCATAGCAGTTCAGATGCCTTTATCAGACTGAGGAGGTTCCCTCTTATTCCCAAGTTGCTGAGAGTTTTTATCTGCAATGGATGTGTTATCAACCAAACCTGTCCCCCAAAAGATGAAGTCTTTCCCTGTTTGATGTTGTGAAGCCAATATATGTAAATGAAGTGAGCATCAAGTGGTGCAGGCTTTATTCAGTGGCCGTGGGACTGAGAAGCAGGAGTGTGGCTCATGAGTCAACTTCTCGGCTTGCGAGAACCAAGAAGCTGCAGACATAAGGCATCTTTATGAAAGGGTTAGGCATAAAAAGTAAGGGGAAGATTAGTCGTCTTTTCTGGGAATGGATGGAGAACTTGGAATTGGAGTGCTGCCTTCCTTTTTATCCTTTTATGGTTTTTTCTAAGTGTTGTTATGGTGATTCTCAACTGTCATGGCAGTGGTGCAGTGTCATTAAGCAAGGAAATCTTACAGTGAAGTCAGAAATTCTTCGGAGGCCCAGTGAGCTGCCATCTTGGATCCTCCAGTTTCAGCTGGTTTGGTCATCAGGGAGAACTTCTGACCTTAGGATGCAGGCATTCTCTTTCCTAAAGATAAGCAGGGTTACGGTAGGGGAGAAATTCAGGTAGGTCATGTTGGCATTACACTGGGCAACAGATGTTGGACTTCGACAATCGTTTGTCCTATATCCATTGAGATATTTGATAGATTTTTAAGTGTTTAATATGGTGACTCACATGGATTAATTTTCCAATATTAAACTCCAAGGCTTTCCTTTGAAGTCTTTAGATGCTCCTAAGATAAGTCATCATCGTTTGCCTTCTGCTTCTTAAGGAAAGAATCAGGATGTGAACCAGAGCAAATGTGGATGGGAGGAAGAATATTTTAAGTCTGAAACCCTGTCTGCATGGAGCCAATTCGAGGAAGCTGATGAAATGGAGCTTGGCCAGAGTTTAGAGAAAGCTTCAGGGATAGTTCCATGGCTCTTGGAGAAGGGAGGAGAGGTGCTTCTGGGGAACTGATGGAAATGGAGCCTTAGGCACCTTGGTGACACTGTTCGTGCCCCGTTTGACTTATCCATGGAAGAGAAAGGCTAAATAGGAAAGCTTCCCTTCTGTTACTAGGGTTCCACTAGCCTTTGGTGCCATGGCGCTCAGCATCTCTTCTCAGTCCTTAATTCAAGCTACTGCTTGAGTGATTTACTTAAAAACTCAAACACAGTCATGTCACCGTCCACTCTGTAAACTCGGGTTGGCTGCCCCCTGACTATAAAATAAAGCATCTGTCCCTTTAACGTGACTTAAAAGGCCCTTTACATTCTCTCCCCAACCTACCTACCCAGTCTTTCCATTGCTGTCCAAACACATCCAGTGAAACAGAAGTCCAACATTTCTGGTATTCAGAAAAGCATACATCTTCTCTCCCAAGCTTCACTGCCTTTTCAGTGTCTCTGCCCATTTTCGATCTCTTTCTCTCTCTCTCTCTCTCTCTCTCTCTCTCTCTCTTTATAGTCTTAGTCTTAGAGTTATGTTAATCTCAGTTTCAGTTCATAGCACACTATCATCTCTGCCAGAGGTTCCCTTCAACTCCCCAGCCACCTTGAATGATGCGGCATTGAACTCTGTGAGAATCTCCCTGGAAGATAGATGCTCAGAAGCTCAAAAGGGTGGGGGGCGGGCACAGAGCATGGGTGTACCTAATTTGGCTAAATATCGACAGATTGCTCTCCAGAATGGCTGTACCAACATCTATATCTTCACATTTCAGAAACACTTGGCATCATCCAGCTTTCTAAATTTTCCATTCAGAGGGGAATTAATTACCATTATTTTGAGCATCATACGCTCCTTGGCTTTTTACATTTCTTCTGTCAATTTTTTATTTATATCCTTTGCTCCCTTTTCTCTTGTATTTGATTTCTTCCTTACCTAATGTTCTCTGTAGTCTTCACATGAGACCCAGTTCAAATGCCACCACCTCTCTGAAGACAGCCGTGATTACCCATGCAGATTTAAAATCTCCCTTTTTTGGGGTCCTCATGGCCCTTTGCTTGTTCCCATGTCATATGTATCATAATGCACAGTCATCATTTATTTTTCTGTCTCTTCTACCAGAAAATGAGACAGAAATATGTACTACTATCTCTATACCAAAGGATGGAACATGGCCATTCACACAAAGGTAGATCTCAATTATTTTTAATGAAAAGAGAATTGCACATATTTCCTGTGAACGTGATTAAAATGATGATTCCTAGGATAAATTAGTCTACGAAAGCAGAGGGAATGCCCTGTAGATTCCAATAGCATTAGACAAGGTTAGAAGTTGAGAACAATCACGTTCAGAAAATAATTCTGGGTCCAAGTCTTAATACAGACCTCTGGTTCTTTTGATCTACTTTTGACTTAAGCTGGATGGACTGCTCTACAAGCACAGGCATTCACAGTGTTTGTTGAAACTGGGCCAAAAGGTATCACGTTGAGTTCAGATGATTGGAAGGACAGATTTGTAACGTCAGCATCTCAAGATGACTGCCAAGTACATTCACATCAATTTGCAAAGCCGCCATTCCGGGTAGAGATGTCATCTTGAGCATCTGTTCTTGGCGCTCCAAAACTGCTCTGAAATAAAACAAGCACACACAAGGGTTGGAATGTCATAGGCCAAAAAGTCGAATAGACCTTTGCTGGCAAAGAAGGATGGTTCTATTCCCAACGCCCAGTGAATGTGGTCAGGTTTGACCTTCAGGCTGCATAATGAAGAATACAAACTGGCCTCAGATTTGCTGTAAGTAAGTTCCTGTGGGAGTCCTTGTGGTTGGACAGGCAGGCCTGGCCGAAGGGATTAAAACTCAGTCCTCTGTTGTGCACTCCTTAAGTGGTTAGTACTTTAGATTCTAAGATCCACCCAGGTCTTCATGTTATAGGTGGATGACTGGCACGAGCCAGACAGGAGAAGGCTCCACCCACCCACTGGAAATCTCGGGTGACGGTTCAGCAATTACCGCATTGCCTCTCTAAACGTGATAAATCAGCAGCCTTAAAAGAGGACTCGAGATGTCATCTGACCATCACCTCCCTGTGGCCCCTCCTGTTGCTCTCAGAGCTGCTGCCATGGAGACTGTTGGACAGAGGGCTGGGCTGCAGAGACAGAGGGACAGGGACAAGCCATTGAGACGGCCAGGGGCAAGGAGACAAATCTGGCTGGAGGATGCGGCTGCCAGTCAACGTCCCCCCAGGGCAGGAGGGCTTCATTCTAAGTCACTGCATGCTGGACAGATAAAGTGTCCACTCCCCATGCTGCCGCTGTAAACAAAGCAGTGTTCCGCTGAGTGAGAAGGGAAGCAGGGGGACCTGTCATCCCTGTGACATCGCAGGAGCCCTGTCCACCCATTTTCTTATGCTCAAATGCCTTAATTTTTAGAATTAAAGTGCAGAAGTTATTTCCTTTGCTTTTTCCAAAATGGCCGTAGAAGTCAGCGCCTCATCATCAGGCTAGTCAAGTCAACAATAGCCATCACAACCCCGATCTTTGAAAGTTAACAAAAAGGCATATAGGATCCTATGTAGCACTTACACATTTCTGGTGTCCTCTTATTCAGTCTTACCAATGACGCTGCAAGGAATGGCATTTTGCAGAGAAGAACATGGAGACTCAAATAGATTCAGCTCACGCGCCTCAAGGTTATTTAGCAAACAAATTGATAGTACCAAGGTTTCCATCCAAGTCTTCTAAATCAAGCAAGACATAGCTGGTGCTCTGCTGGGCCTAAAAACCTTGAATCTCAGAACTTTACCCTCTTGCTCCTGTGATGGTATTAGCTGGGGGTGGGGTGCGTCCTGAGCGAGGGACCGGGCTGGGTAGCTTTGAATACACCTGCTGTCCACTCTTTCTGGTGGCCACTTACTCTCCTGCACTGCTAGAAAGAAGGACATGGAAAGCATCCTTCATCATTTATATGAACAGAAGAAAAAGCCCCTCCTCCCATTCCTGCCCTCCCCCCACACTAGCACACATGTTGGGAGTAAGAGACAAGACATTTTTCTCAGTGTCGCTGCACAGGAAGAGGGTCCTCAGAGGTGCTAATGTATTCTGTCTGACTCTAATGACCCCAGTAGGGAAGAGCATGTGCTCCTCCTGGCTCAGCAGGTTCCCCTCATGGGGTCATTTTATGCTTCAGCCTTTGAAGAGTCCCTGAGGTCCCAGATGAGCGCAGGCTACTTCCCAAGGTGAGGGCTGGATCTCTAGGCTGAATGCTCATTTGCTCATGCAGGTGAAGAGGCATTGCAAGACACTGTGCTCGCTTCTACTCAGACAGAGGTTAATTCATATCTTCAAGACATTTGTTGCAGGCAGTGGCTCCCTTAAAAAGAAGGTTCGAGGCCAGGCACAGTGGCTCACACCTGTAATCCCAGCACTTTGGGAGGTCAAGGTGAGGTGAATCACTTGCGGTCGGGAGTTTGAGACCATCCTGGCCAACGTGGTGAAACCCCATCTCTACTAAAAATACAAAACTTAGCCAGGTGTGGTGGTACACACCTGTAATCCCAGCTACTCAGGAGGCTGAGGCAGGAAATTGATGGAACCCAAGAGGCGAAGGTTGCAGTGAGCTGAAATCACACCATTGCACTTCAGCCTGGTCAGCAAGATCGAGACTCCAGCACACACACACACACAAAGGGTTCAAATAATTTGTCCTCTTTACGCATAGCCCTTGGTTTGGTGGAGCTTAGACAAGAGTACAGGCTGTTGTGCCAACTCTGGGCTACCCCTGGTTAGTTCTTTTTATTTTTGTTTCATGGAGATAAGTCTCACTGTGTTGCCCTGGTTGGTCTTCAGCTCCTAGGGTCAAGCAGTCCTCCTGCCTTGGCCTCTCAAAGTGCTAGACTACAGGCATGAACCATCACACCCAGCTCCCTCTGGTGTTGTTACCTGAAGAGGCTTCTGTTTTGCGGACTACACCCTGACTATCACAGTTGCCACTAACATGAAAATGATCTCTACATTTCCTGAGCATCTACTATGTATCAGCCCAGAGCTAGATAATTTCCATGTGTTACCACTGAATCTTGCATACAGTCCTTCAAATGTACATTACACATGGTCCGATTCCTCTGCTATCTAAGCGATGTCATTTTGCGTCCTTGTTTCTACTAAGCAGTGTGTGGAGAGCCACTCTAACCCCCTGTAAATAAACCTCTCATCAGAACTCCCCATTCAGCCACCACCAGACACCATATCCATTGATGATTCTTGCCTGCTCCTGTCTTCACTATGGAGGTAACAAAATTGTGATTTTTTGTTTCTGCATTCTTTCCATGTTGGCTGTTGGCCCCTTGGCATTCTCCTATAAGCGAGAGCCATCTTTTAGAGTTAAAACTACAGCTTGCTGGGCCCCACTTCATTCCTAATGAGTCAGAACCTCTGGGCATGAAGACTGGATTTTGTATTTTTCGAATTCTCAACGCAATGATGCTCAGCTGTCAAAATCCCCTTCTTCCGTAAGGAGGTATTGGGGAACTTGTCCCCAGTCTGCTTACAATGGGAGGGAGTTATTCGCAGCTCCCAAGTGCAAAGATGGCGATTTTATTTCTATTTTTGTTTTTTGTACTGAAAAACTTAACTTTATTCATCTTTTGGATTGTTACCAAAAACTGAGTATGAAATAAGACATGGCTGGCTGGGCGTCACAACTCACGCCTGTAATCCCAGCACTTTGGGGCTGAGGCGGGCGAATCACCTGAGGTCAGGAGTTTGAGACCAGCCTGGCCAATATGGAGAAACCCCATCTTTACCCAAAATACAAAAATTAGCCAGATGTAGTGACGCATCCCTGTAATCCCAGCTGCTTGGAAGGCTGAGGCAGGAGAATTGCCTGAACCTGGGAGGCAGAGGTTGGGGTGGGTGGAGATCGTGCCACTGTACTCCAGCCTGGGCGACAGAGCAAGACTCTGTCTCAAAAAAAAGGACATGACTGAAGTGATGGTGTTTGCTTTCTTTTAAAATTAAATTTTTTTTTATTTTCATAGGTTATTGTGGAACAGGTGGTGTTTGGTTAAATGAGTAAGTTCTTTAGTGGTGATTTGCAAGATTCTGGTGCAACCATCACCTGAGCAGTGTACACTGAACCCAATTGGCAGTCTTTTATCCCTTACCCACTTCCCACCCTTTCCCCCTGAGTCCCCAAAGTCCATTGTGTCACTCCTGTGCCTTTACATTCTCATAGCTTAGCTCCCACTTATGAGTGAGGACATACCATATTTGGTTTTCCATTCCTGAGTTACTTCATTTAGAATAATAGTCTCCAGTCCCATCCAGGTCACTGCGAATGCCATTAATTCATTCCTTCTTATGAAGAAATGAGTAGTATTCCACCATAGTTTATAAAATCTCTTGTAGAAATAGATATGGGCTCGCCTATAAAATAGGTAGTCAGTAGGTCCCTTTATAAGTGGCAGCACTTTCTTTCTAATTCCGTGGGACAAATAGATGGGTTTTCCAAGGATATGTGGTTGAGGAAAAGAGAGAGAGATGGATAGAGAGAGAGAAAGGCAGACAAAGAGGAGAGATAAGGAGAGAGACAGAGGAGAGACGAGATTAAAATGTTTCTCCTCTTAGCTGTCATTTTAACGATAACAAGGACAAATAAGGTACATTGATACCCACAAAATTAAGCATAGGATGATGCTGAAGGGCTTGTCTTATGTCTTCTACCTAGTTATAAGATTACTCTTTTGTTGCTGTGGATGAGGTGAGCAGGGAACATGTCTACACTGCTGGTGGGAATGTAAAGTAGTACAACTGCTATGGAAAACAGTGTGGAGGTTCCTTAAAGAATGGAAAGGAGAACTATCATTTGATCCAGCAATCCCACTACTGGGTATCTACCCAGAGGAAAATAAGTCATGATACAAAGAAGATACTTGCACACGCATGTTTATAGCCACAGAATTTGCAGTTGCAAAACCGTGGAACCAACCCAAATGTCCATCAATCAACTAGTGGGTAAAAGAAACGTGTGTGTGTGTGTGTGTAGAATATATATAGATATATATAGAGAGGGAGAGAGACACACACACACCACAGTTTCTTTATACAAGTATGCATGCCATATATACATGCCATATATCTATACAAACACACATATGGTATATATATGTGTGTATATATGTGATATATATCTCACATATATATGGGGTGTGTGTATATATATATAGAGAGAGAGAGAGGGAGAGAGAGAGAGAGAGTGCTTAGTGTCAAGAAGAAACAGCGGGAAATACAAGTGTGTGTATATAAATATATATATATACACATACATACCACATGTATATACCACATGTATATCTCATATATATACCACATACATATATCACATATATATATACACCACATATATACCGTATATATATACACACACAATATATATATATATATATATATATATATGTGTGGTGTTTGGTTACATGAGTAAGTTCTCAATTCTTTGCTTAGTTTTTAGGATGCTGCTGTCCTATGGCAAGCCTTCTCAGGCATGCTGCATCTCATAGGTTAATTACTAATGTGTCTGAATGCCTCACGTCCTTTGGCCTATAACGCCATGGTCCTTTCCATAACCTCGGGACACAAGCTAGTCCAGCCTAACACTTGGCTATGAATTGACCACAAACTTAGAACTATTGGTTTGTCTTTAGCGTCTTGAAATACTTGTAGACTCCAGATTTGAACCTGAAATATTCTCAGGAAGTGACGTTTCTTTTGTTGTTTGTGTCGTCCTTGTTTTTCTAGGCCCCAGTACTTACAGATCTCTGCTCAGGGTTATTCTCCAGTAACACTGATGATAGTTTGAGATGCACCTTAAATATAGATGCAAGACAGGGGTCCTCATAAAGAAACCACTTATTAGTGTTAAGAAGAAACAGCAGGAAATACGCATTTTATTCAAAACCCACAGAGGAAAAATATATTTATCTCCAAAAAATCCCTGGCTTTTAAAAGTGGGATTCTAGACTGGGCGTGGTGGCTCAAGCCTGTAATCCCAGCACTTTGGGAGGCCGAGATGGGCAGATCACAAGGTCACAAGATTGGCGCCAGCCTGGCCAATGTGGTGAAACCCCACCTCTACTAAAAAAATACTAAAAATTAGCCAGGTGTGGTGGTGCATGCCTGTAATCTCAGCTACTTGGGATGCAGAGGCAAGAAAATCACTTAAATTCAGTAGGTTGCAGTGAGCTGAGATCTTGTTATGGCACTCCAGACTGGGCAACAGAGCGAGACTGAAAAAGGAAAGAAACGTGGATTCTACAGCTAATGCGGGATTCTGAACACCACTTTCTCATCTGCTACATTTCTACTGTCATTGGTTGACATTCTCAGTGCTGGAAATATAGTCATTCACAAGGCTTAATTGTTCCTTAAGCATCTCACAATGGAGGCAGGAGAGTCAAAGCAGCAAATCCATACTTAAAACAAATATGAAATGTACCATAGCTGAATCAACTGAGACCAAGAAATTTGGGGAAGGCTTCCTCAAAGGAGCTAGGTGTGAGATAGACTTGGCGGCACTGCAGGGTTGGCAGTGTTCATTGACTGAATGCATGAGCACATGAAGGGCCCACGCAGAGTGTAATTTCATCAGCTAGAAAAATGGGGCCAACGACAGCAGACAGAGGAAGTAGCACGTCCCAATGCATCAGGAGAGAACACGTTTTTTTCTAAACTGGAGCGTCAGCATGTCCTCTTCTAATCATTTTTCCTGCTGTTTTTGAATTGGAATTTGCAATCCCGGAGCTTATGGGCTTCAAAGTAAATCATATGGCAGCTGCAGAGGCAGAGTGCCTTTCTCATTGCTTGTGTCACAGGCTTTGGAGGGTCTCCCTGGGAGTTCATTGAGAGGAAGACGAGGGAAGGCCATTAGGTGAGGCAAGGATGACTTCCTGCTGCCAGAGCTCAGAGCTAATGAGGTCAGGGTGGTGTGTTTTTCCACCAGCAAACCTATTACCTGGCTCTGTGCGTGCCTCAAAAGGCAGCCCTTACCCCCACCTGCTGTCCAGCAAGCCTGTCCACATGGAAGGTGATAAGGACCAGGGAGGGCAGGCCCTTCGTTGTTGCAAAAGACAGCAGCAAAGAAAAGAAGTCCTGCTATGACACCACTGTTCAGAGACAGGACGATTTTTCCATGCCACGAGTGCCTATTCAACAGCCACTCATTCATTTATGGAATACACACTGGTGCCTGCTACCATCCTAGATCCTGGAGGTAGAAGAGCTCAGGTCTCTGCATTCCCATGAAGAAATCGGGGAGGGAATTGATCATCACCACAAAGGGTGCTGAGAGCTGTAAAATACACAAGGACTGTGAGGCCAGGCTGTGCTCACATGTGAAAGCCAGAGAAACGCTATGGAGAAGGTGCCATTCAAGTGACACCAGAGTTAAAAAGAAATTATTTAGGCAGCTAGTGAGGGCATGGGAATCCTCGGCAAGGTCTTCCTGTCAATGAAAAGCCACCCTCAAGTCATTTTCTACTCTAACAAAGAGCAGCCTGGAAAATCAAGCTGCAGACATACAAAAGGTGAGCTAGAAGCTTGCACGGGTGAATCCTAGTAGCTATGCCAATAGGAAGGGGTCTACCTGAGGACTAGACATGCCCAACATGGCCTCTCCATCTTCCCCTTTCCTTGCCAACCATGTTTGTAGTTGGGAGCAGGCAACATGGCAGTCCCGTAGGCAAAGACTCTATTTGCATAATAAGATTAGGGCCAGTGGCCAGCTTCTTCATGCACTACAGTATGTTAACGTCACACCTGGTCCACCCAACCTGTGGGCCTTATGTAAATCAGACACCGCCTCCTGGAGCCTGTCTGTAAAATCTGATGCGCTCTGCTGTGGGCTGGGAGTCACACTCTGGTGCCCCTCTCTTGCAGGTGAGAAAGCTATTCTCTTTTCTCTTTCTTTCTTTTCTTTTTTTTCTTTTTTTTTTTTTTGAGACGGAGTTTTACTCCTGTAGCCTAGGCTAGAGTACAATGGCACGATCTCAGCTCACGACAACCTCCACCTCCCAGGTTCAAGTGATTCTCCCGCCTCAGCCTTCTGAGTAGCTGGGATTACTGGCATGTGCCACCGTGCTGGGCTAGTTTTTTGTATTTTTAGTAGAGACCGGGTTTCAACCTGGTCTTGAACTCCAGACCTCAGGTGATCTACCCGCCTTGGCCTCCCACAGTGCAGGGATTACAGGCGCGAGCCACCATGCCCAGTCTTTTCTCTTTCTTTTCCCTGTTAAACCTCCATTCTTAAACCCATTTCTTGTGTGTCCACATACTCAGTTTCCTTGGTGTGAGACAAGGAACCCCGGGTTATTTACCCCAGACAGCGACACCTCTTCACCAGTTAAAAAGTGAACGGTTGTTCTGATCACAGTTGAGAATGGAGCTTCTCTTTGTGTGTTTTCTGCTAACAAAAAGTGAAATTAATACAAATAAAACCCAACTACGTTTTAGTCTACGGCTTTTGGTGTCAAGTGTGAGCCATGGGAAAGCCAGAAGATTTTTTTTTAATGAGGATTTTATTTGAGGATGATGAGGGCAGAGATAAAAGGCACATTTTGAAAACAGGCAGCAGGAGACTTTGACATTTGACTAGAGCAGGATGCGTTGTGTGGTAGTCTGCATCTGAGGAGAGCAGTTCGCGTTGTGTATGCATGCTTTTGTTTTAAGACAGTTCAGCTTCTGTTCAGCAGGGGCCTAGGCGATGAGCAACAAGTAGCTGATTTTAAAATAAAGGTTATGAAAAACGGTAAGGCCCTAGAGATGCTTCACATGGATTTCCAAAGCCAAAAGATTGTCAGCCGTAGCCATGAGTTCAGTTTCAGGGTTCTGGGGACAAGCTTGCTTATTTTTTTTCCCAAGTAAAACTAGAAATTGCTTTTTAAATATTTTCTCAGCTAAAGTGATTCAAGTCACTGGTGAGATATTATCTGCCCACCAAGTCCTGGTGACCAGCTGAAAAAAATGTGAAAAACAGACTAAAGACAGCTCTGGTGTCTCTGTTTATGGAGTATCAGAGATCCAGGATCAGTTTCCTGGCCAAGTAAATCAAAAAGGTATCTGCGCTAACTTACTCAAATGTTTTAAAACGTGTCCCAAATTGAAACTTAACAGCTTGCTCTCTTCATCAGCAGCTTGCCCTTGTCTTCCTTAGTTAGTGGAATTGTCTGCCTGCCCAGCTGAGAGACCCCTGAGTTACCGGTGGCCACATCAGACACATTCTGTGGCCAAGTCCAGGTGAAGTTCACTCTCTATGCCTCCAGGACATCCGCCCACTCTTACGAAGAAGTTATTGCAGCTACCTAAGGTTCATGAGCTTTAGTTTTCCTCTTCTAAGCCATGTTTTACACGACTTTACCACAATGATCCTTGATAAAAGCCATCTTGACCTTGAAGATTGCATGGGTTCACCTCTGTCTAGTGTAAAGAGTCAAAGATCCTCATCACAGCAGATGAGACCTTTCCCAGTTTGGCAGCAGCCCACCTGTCTAGTTTCATCCTTTACAGCCCAACCCCAACTGCTGCATTGTTTGCTGTAGTTAAGAGCTTGCCGGTGGGGTGCAGTGGCTCACACTTGCAATCCCAGCACTTTGGGAGGCCGAGGCCGGTGGATCGCTTGAGGTCAGGAGTTTGAGACCAGCCTGGCCAACATAGTGAAACCCCATCTCTACTAAAAACACAAAAAGTTAGCGGGACGTGGTGGTGGGCGCCTGTAATCCTAGCTACTCAGGAGGCTGAGGCAGAAGAATCGCTTGAACCTGGGAGATGGAGGCTGCAGTGAGCCAAGATCGCGCCATTGCACTCCAGCCTGGGCAACAAGAGCAAGACTCTGTATCAAAAAAAAAAAAAGAACTTGCTTCTTTCTCCTCTGTCACATCTCTGGTTCTCAACATGCATTACTTTTTATATGTAGAATGTTTTCTCCATGCCCCTTTTCCTACAATGCATGCCCCACACCCAGGAACAGGACTGGGGCAAGACAAGGGAGGCCCCTACTACGAAATGGAAGCAGGTGCTCATTGCCAAGGTCATGAACGTGCTGTAGAGCAAACACTCCTTTATTTGGCACCCCTAGACCCTCAGTTGGCTCATTCTAGTCCCAACCTCATTTGTCTCTTTCATTTCTCAATCCAGCGTTGTGCTGCTTTCTGAGGACTCTTTCTACAATTTAAGGCAAAGATAATGATACCCTCTCTTTCAGCTTTCCAAGCTATCTGAGAAAATAATTTTCTCAGGTGTATTCCAATCATAACCTGTATACAATTGATATGGGTTGGTTGTATCCCCACCCAAATCTCACCTTGAATTGTCATCATCCCTACGTGTAAAAGGTAGAGCCAGGTAGAGATAATTGAATCGTGGAGGTGATTTTCTCCATACTGTTCTCAAGGTGGTGAATAAATCTCACAAGATCTGATGGTTTTGTAAAGAGGAGATCCCCTGTACAAGCTCTCTTGCCTGCTGCCATGTAAGACATGACTTTGCTCCTCATTTGCCTTCCACCGTAATTGTGAGACCTCCACAGCCACATGGAACTGCGAGTCAACTAAATGTCTTTCCTTTATAAATTATCCAGTCTCGGGTATGTCTTTATGAGCAGTGTCAGAACAGAGTAATACAACAACTGTGTTCTAGTGTATATCCAGTTCAATGCACCAGACATGTATTGAGAATGTACCATGTTGTAGGAATAAACACAGAGTATTGTAGCCATTTTGCTTTTACTTGCAAAACTTCCCAAGACAGTTTTCTGAAATTGAGTGCAGAGCCAGTTATGGTCAATACATCATATCTACATTGGTGTATGTGTATTAATCAGCTGGCATTGTATTCATTCTCTGTGTCTGTGACAGTAAATAGCTGTAGATGCCATTGGTATCTGTCCATTTCACAAAAATCTGAAATTCATGGACGATCCCAAGACATAAAACAGCTAATATTGCAAGTTTCTAAAAACACATTCTTTCATTCCAAAGAGTAAGGAGATACGAGAAAATCAATTATTTGGGTGGTGATTTGTAAAGATAAGGAGGTAATTTTCCTAATTATCATGCACGTTATTAATTGTGTCAAATTCCCTTCAACATCAGTGATTAACAGAGATCTACTTGAAATCTCTCCTGCTTTAGTTTCTGTGTATATCAATTGTCGGTGTTTCCATGATGTGAGAAGGAGGTGGTCAATATCCTTATACATATACCCACAGTGATAGAGTTTGCATAAATATTCCGGGATAAAGAAAAAAAGAATCCTTCTAAGGAGAACAGCCAAGGGGGGACTTCCGTTGGTTGAGAGCACTCCCTGTGGGCCCTTCTAATATGTCATGTGGAAATTAGAGGGCACAGTGTTTTCATGAAAAATATCCATCAGTTGCAGAGAGTTGAAGCCAACCCTCTATATTATTTCTGGTGTATGAGTTTGCAAAGATTTCTTGTGGTTGAAGAAAGTGGGTCAGGAATTGGAAACAAACTCATTCAATAGATGTATCTTACTTCAATTGATATTATTGATTATTTGGAAAATAATTTGTTTGCTACTTGTGTTCATCCTGTCTCTTTTGGCTGTGAAGAATAGAAACCAACAAATGGTTATTTCTTTTTTTAAAAATTTTGATTGCTCAAATAACTGAAAAGACAGAATATATATGGCTTCAGGCATTCTTGGATCCAATGGCCAAAAGGATGACATCGGAAATAAGTTCATGTTTTTCAATTCTGTTTTTTTTTTTCTGTGTTGTCTTCATCATCAAACACGCAGAGGCAACCAGTAGATGCAGGTTTACATCATATTAGCTTGAAAACATGTGAGAAAATAGTTTCTTTTTCTCAATATTCTATCATAAATATTTGCATTATTCACATTAGTACACTTTGAGTCATATAGCTATTTCTTAATCAATCACTATAGATAGGGAGAGACTGTGCTCTAAATATCCAGATCTGGGTTACATGTCCAGTTTTGAAGCCAGGAGTGGGACTTGACCCAGAAATACACTCATGAGCAGAGAATATGGGATAATAGTTTCTTTAGTGGTTTCCTATAATGATGAAAATATTTGCTAACCCCACTTGGTTCACTTTTTCCAAGAGTGTGTTCACTCATTTGCTAATTCATGCATCCTTCCCTTATTCAGTCTGACATTCTTTGCTTTTTCATCGGAGTGTTTATTTATATTTAATGTACTTACTGACGTATAGTGGTATTTAGGCCCACCGTTTTACTAATTATTTGATATCTGTTCCATTTGTTTTTTGTTCCTCATTCTGCATTCTTTTGAATCAATCAAATATTCTTAAGATTCATGCATCCTTCTTTCATTCAGTCTGACATTATTTGCTTTTTCATCTGAGTGTTTATTTATATTTAATGGACTTACTGACATATAGTGGTATTTAGGCCCACCATTTTACTAATTATTTGATATCTGTTCCATTTGTTTTTTTGTTCCTCATTCTGCATTCTTCTGAATTAATCAAATATTCCTAAAATTCTATTTTAATTTGTTCACTAGACTTTTAAGATACTGCTTTCTATATTAATTTTTTGGTGATTGTTCTAAGGATTATAATATTTCTTGTTTTGGTTATCTACTTAGATTTAATACTGTGCCACTGTGGAGAAAAAGTTAAATATTAAAATTGAGCTTAATTGAACATAGACACAAACAATGGTCACCAAGTCCCAGAACAGGTCGTGTGAGCCCCTTGAGACATTCATCCAGCGTTGTTTCAGAGAAATGTCTATTTCAATTTATACCTATATGTTAGTTATTGAAAAACAATAGACAATTGCAAAAACAAGTTGATCTTTTTGTGTTCCTTGAGCTCAGTTGCAAAGGGCCCTTATGACTGGACCTCATGTTAAACACCTCATTACAAAAAGAACTAGGGTCCCAGACTGCACTGAAGCCTCATGAGACCTCTTCTCATCTGTGCACGGATGGGTGGCCAACTCTGGAGCTTGGCCTATTGTTTCCCAGTCTGGTGATAAATCCTCCATAGTCTGATGAGTGTAACTCCATATATGTGTATGTATCTTTTCACTGCTCTCCTTCTCATTGCAATTTGCTTATTACATCTGCATTGCCATTTACGTGGGATAAATGTTGCTTACCCTTAAATGTATTGTGTGTGTGTCTCTTCTTCTCCCCTTGTGCATTTCCCGTCCAGATCAGCCATTTTATGTGAAATGTAAGAACCATGCAACAGTACAGTATAACTTAATTTATTCTTTTCCTTTATTTCTGTATTGTTGTTCTCAAATATTTTATATTTGCATACTTTATAAACCCAGGAGAGTGTTAACATTGTTGCACTACATTGTCATGTGCCTTTAAAGAATTTTTTTTTAAAAAGATTGACTTTTCTATTTACCCATGTACAATTCTTACTATTCACAGGAGCATTGTATAAAGTCATTGTGAAAACTGAATTAGCCAATACTAAACTGTTGGTTCTAGAGGAAATACAGGGTTAGGTTCCTATGAAACTCTGGTAATAAAATCTTCATCAACTGATGAGTACTTAATTTTGTTCTATGTGTGTTTGTATTTATAGACATCTCAGTTACGTTGATTGAATAACAGTGATCCCATGGCCAGTAAGTCACACCTGAATGAGGCTTACCTAACACATGAATTTTCTCCATAAGGCACATCACAGCCTATCTGCACTCACAGACAGTCCTTTTGTGTTTTGTTTGGGGACATATTTAAACAGCAAAATTACCAAAAGAAGCACAAAAGTGTAAAAAATTTGGTGCTCAGTAGAACACAAAGGGGTCACTTTTGTATAGCATGAAAGTTGACAGAAGAAGGCAGAGTGTTGCCTTTTTCACCCTCATTTGGGAACATGTCCATGAGGCAGACTCAAATATTTTGAGCTGCATGTATGGGAAAATGCCTACAAAAGCACCACGAGTATTGATTTTGAGGTTACAAATACACTTTAGGGAGTAGACAAATTCACAAATATGGAATCTACAAATAGTGAGGATTGACTGTACAGTTATCCCTTGGTATCTCTAGGGAATTGGTATCAGTATCCCCCTTGGATACCAAAATCTTACAGACACCAAATCTCTTACATAAAATAGCATAGCATAAAATGTGCATATAACATGCACACATACTACCATATACTTTAAGATATTTCTAGATTACTTATAATACTTGATACAGTGTAAATACTATGTAAATGGTTGTTATACTGTGTTATATTTTATGGTTACTTTTAACTTTTTAAAAATATTTTTGATCCATGGTTATTTGAATTCATGTTTGCAGAATCTGTGAATATGATGATTCAACTGTATTTACTATTTCTGGTGCTCATTATTTCTTTCTGTTGATCTGAGTTCCTACCTGGTTTCATTTACTTTCAACCTAAATAAATTTCTTTAGCATGTTATTTAATTCAGGTGTGCTGGCAATGAATTTTTTTCAAATTTTATTAATCTGGAGTGTCTTTATTTTGTTTTCATATATGAAGGATAGTTTTGCTAGATACAGAATTCTGGGTAGACGATTTCTTTGTCTCCTAACCTTCATTGTTCCAAAAGAGAAGTCAGTCATAAATAGTATCACTATTCCCTTGTGCTGTGTATAATGTGTCATTTATCTCTTGTTGCATTCAAGACAGTTTATTTCACTTTGCTTTTCAGCAATGAAACTATGAGAATATGCCTATGATTTTCTTTATATTTATCTTGTTTGAGGCTATCTGAGGTTTTTTTTTTTCTTTTTTGTGTATGTGGGTTGATGTTTTTTACCAAATTTTGTGAATTTCACAGTTACTTCTTTAAATGTTATTTTCTAGATATTTATCTCTATTCTCTGCTGCTGAGACTCCAATTATACATATGTTAAAGTATTTAATATTGTCTCATATGGTTCTGAGAATCTGTTCAATTTTCTTGCAATCTTTTGTTCTCTATCAAGTTCACAGTGACTTTCTTTTATTGTATCTAATCTGCTGTTCAATCCATCCAATGACATTTTTATTTTAAACATTGTATTTTTAAGTTCCAGGATTTAAACTGGACTTTTTAATAGTTTGTATTCTCTGTTGATATTCCTTTTTGATTTACTAATGATAGTCCTGTTTTACTGTACATCCTTAATCATATATTTAATTCCTGCTTGAAAGTCTCTATTTTTTAATTACAACATCGAGGCTGTTGTTAGTCTTTGGTCTTTTCAGCTATTGCACTTTGCCGAGAGCCTTGGTGTCTCCCCCTGCATATGCATAATTCAAATGTCAGTCAAGGACTTGTGGGAAATTTATACGCAGATTTGGGAACTTTCTGCTCTGTGACTCCCTCAATTTTTGCATCATCGTTTAAAATTTCCGGCAATCTGGAATACTCAAATTCTAACACCTCGGACCAACAAGGCCATGTATTTCTTTGCCTGAGTTCGAGGCACTCTGCACTAAGCATACTGGGGAAGCCTTCAAAGGAAAAGCAATATAAGCATAGATCTCACCTCGTGCAGTTTTTTTCATTCAAGGGTTGAATTAACTCCAACTTCTGCATGCTTTTTGATTGTTCTCCAGTACCATCAGAAAGGTTGATCTTTGTTCTGGGGGATTATTTGGTCTCAGTTTCATCATTGTTATCTGCATTCAGTTTAATTGAATATAAACCACTTTGCAATTACTAGAATTGAAAGTCTTATTCATTTATTCTGTTTTTAATTGATTAATCTAACAGGTAACTTCCAGTCTATGATTTGAACCTGTCAGTGGTGGTATGGGCAGCCTATGAAGAAATGAGGCAGTAAAATATTTGAAGAGAATAAATCTCTGTAGATAGCCAGAAAAACAAATCTCTGTAGATGGATTTCCTGGTAGGAAAACAAATTAAGTAGAAAATAATGAGGATGAGAACCAAAATTTCCTCTTAATTAAGTAGGCAAAGGTTAGATACTATGTGAGCAGTTATTCTCAAAGAGAGTAAAGTAATTATCATAACTGGACTGATCAGTGAGTTTTTGTGAGGTTTAAGTTTGATGAACATTTGTAAATTTGTTTGTTGTTTTATTTTGTTTTTATGCAGTTGTAATGTAGAAAAATAGGGATTTAGCAAAATCAAGCACAATGATCTAATTTTCTCTGAAATTCTTTTTATTGATTATGGTTTCCCATTTTTTTCATTTCAAATAATAATTTTGAGGTTTACATATGTCAGTAAAGGTAGGCTAGGCAACAGTAAGACAAAGACATGAACGTTAATTGACTCAAGGATATAGAAATTTATTTCTTATTCACCTAACAGTTTAGTGCAGTTCCAGGGCAGCTGGGGAAAGGGGTGCTTTGTTCCATACGGTCACTCAGATACCCAGGTTGACAAGTCCCTGCCATCTTCATCATTTACCACCCAGTGCCACACTGGGTGTTTGCCCATTTTTGCATTACTATAAAGGAATACCTGAGGCTCAGTCATTTACAGAAAAAAAGAAGAACAGTTGGCTCACAGTTCTGCAGGCTGTACAGGAAGTGTGGTGCAGGCAACTGCTTCTGGTGAGGACCTCAGGAAGCTTACAATTATGGTTGAACGGGAAGGAGAGGCAGAGTTGTCGCATGGTAAGACAGGGAGCAAGAGAGAGCAGGGAAAGGTCCCAGACTCTGAAACAACCAGATCTTGTATGAACTAACTGAGTGAGAGCTCATTTACTTGCAAGGGCACGGTGCTAAAGCATTCATGAGGAATCCTCTCCCGTGATCCCACACCTCCCACCAGGCCCCATCTCCAACACTGGGAATCACATTTCAAATGAGATTTGAAGAGGAAAATATCCAAACCATATCACTGAGCGTTGCTGTTGCAGATAGCAGAAGGCAGACATAGAACACAAACAAGTGCACTCGTGAAAGTCTTCTTATCTTTCCTTTTTTTCTTTTTTTTTTTTTTTTTTTTTTGGTATGAACTAGGCTTGGAAGGTTCTGCTTCCCAGGTTCTTCTTGGTTCTGCTAACATTCTATTGACTAGAATTCGGATTTTTCCACACCAAACTTTAAGGAATACAGAAAATATAGTCCAGCTATAAGCAGATTACAGTGTTGGAGCAATGCCATGGGTACTTTTTCAAATAAATATTCTTTTCTTGAGATTAAAAAGTTCCTGACTGATGCTTGAAAAAAAACTGAGCACCTGACATCAAGTGGACATGTGATCAGAGCTATTGGTTATGGTCTGGCTTGTTTCAAAAGCATACCTTGAGACAGGATTTGAGTGCATGTGGTTTGTTCGAAAGTTGATCTCAGAAAGCACTGGCAGGGAAGTGGATGTGTGGGGCAGGAAAGAGAAAGGAGCTAAGGTGGGTACATCCATGAGCAACTCATAATGGCTCAGTCCCGCTAAAATCCCCTGGGAGATAGTGGGCCATAGTACTTGATGGATGAGGAAGCCAGTGTACCTCCTTTCCAGCTCCTGTTTGTCACTGGCTGAGGGACGCTTCCAGGGGTGTTAACTCTTTCGTACTTCCACCATTCCAGGTACACAGGCTCGCAGAAAGCCCAAACGCAGAGAATTACTGGTGATTGCAAGAGGAGACCATTGGCATATACTAGAATGGTGAGTGCCGGGAAGATCTGGGCAGGGCACCAAGGTATCTCTTTTTCTACCAACTAGACACTAGGTCTAAACTGACCCACTGTGTTTGAATATACACAGCAGCCATCTATCATCAAGTTGAAATGTAAGGGAAGAGATTAGGCCTAAGCAGGTCTGGAAGGTAAATATGCTCTATGAGCAGGAGGCTCAGACTCCTACGATATCTAGTTCTGCTGTGGCAGCTCTTCTCCTTCCATCCACATTGACAGCCTCCAAGATGGGCATTTAGTGAAAAGGAAAAGGCCTGGGCCTGACATACACGTTGCTCTGCTCCATATGTAGTCACCAACTTGAAATGAACTGCTGCAATGTTACAGCCCCTCGTTTGAGAGTATTCTTAAAAGATACAGATGAAAGCAAATCCTCTTAGAAGGCAAAACTTGGGGCAGCATCAGGTTGTCTACTTTGCCTGGGCTGAGAGATCAGTGATTTGGATCTACCCAGATTCATGCACAATTCCCAAGGGTTAGGCTGATGGTCAAGAATTTAAAAGTGCAACATTGGAAGATTGACCAAAAAAGGTCTGGGAAAGGTATTAAGTGAGCACAGTGTATAAATGTATCTGTATTCCATGTTCATGCTCAAGCAAAGGTTATGCAAAGGATAGTGGCTTTGGTAAACTTTCAGCAGTTTCAGCCACACTGCAACAGAGACAATGGGTCCTATTTTGATCATTGATGATGTTGAAAGTGAGTTTGGACACGGTTCATTTCAAACTCAGAGTTGCTTGGCTAAAAAATGTATTTTACTCTTTCTACCATAGACCTAGGCATGTGTGATGTTGTGGGATTCCTTTCTAACAACAAAGAGCGAAATCTGGAGATCTGGCTCCAGCAAAGCAAAAAACGTGTGCAGTCTTAACACCCTGCTCCCTGCTCAGAAGCTCTGTCTCCCCTGAAACCAGAGACACACTTGCTCTGTGATTCGAAGTATCTAAAAATGGCAGAGAATATGATCTCTACGGTATGCAGACATGTCTTCTCACATTTGCTCCCCCCCAAAAAAAATTAAAATAAACTCGAATATTTTGGTTTTACGAAGTTTTCCAGCTGGAATGCAGATAGCTTGAAAACCAAGTGCCAAAAAAGGAACACAGCAAAGTCAGGCAACAGGGGATCAAGCAGACCAAGTGCCAGTTGTCAATCATTTAATTCTCAAAACTACCCTTCAAAGTAGTTACTGAATTATCCTCCTCAGAATAGTAATTATGTTCACCGAGGTTAGCTAACGTAACCAGAGCTGCACAATTACCAGGTGACCAAGGGACTTTACCTCCAATTTTTCTCTTCCCCATTGATACCATTGCCTTTGTTATCTTGAGAATCTCTTTCATGGAAGAGCCTTCTATTTTTATAATCATTTCTATCATTAGTATGCAGTAATTCATTAATAATAGCAAACTGAGTCTAAGGTTGACTTTTCCATTGCCTGGATCTTTCTAAGCCTCAAATACTCATAAATATAGGGCCGAGGACCATTAGTCACCCAAGCCCTTCTCTTGAAGGTGAAAAGCATTTAATTAAATGCCTACATGACTAAATGACTATGCGTTCCATTGGCATTTGATAAACAAATCATAAATAACCTTAAACCCTTCAAGCAGACTCAATAGGACTTTCACATTTTCATACATTTTGTTATTACCAAGAGAATGAGTCATCAAAAATACACGTTTCACTAAAAAATACCCAGCCATTGAAATATCATAGAAATCCACTTTCATTCTGCAGGAGCACTCTGCACTGTGAGGATTGACCACATTCCATTTTAACCTGATATGAGTGTTTCAGACTTGTAAAAAATTAAGTTTGTATTAATCTGAAAAGTCATCCTCCCTGCCTCCAGCCCTCTGAACTAGTTGGAGAGGTTCATGCATCACAGCTCCTGCCTAGTGATCAGGCTGAGCTGCCAAAGCTACAAAGCCATTCACGGCTACTGCCAGGATTGTGCCTTTTTTTTTTTTTTTTTTTTTTTCCTGCAGGTGTACCTTTCTTCAGTCTTTATTAGCTCCCACGCCTGACTTCCTGACTTGTAGCCCTGTCTTCAGCCTTGCTTCTGGCTCATGAATGTGGGCCTGTCCTTCGTTTCTTCTAGCATTTGATATGAACATCCCCCAATCAACTGAGTTGGATCATCTCATCTCTCTGCTTCTCTTATTACTGATTTCCTAGTTCTGATTCCTAAAAACCATTGAAATGAGATCGAAACCTCATATAAATCAAGTTGCTTGGGACCCTTAGTCACCCAAAACTTTTACAAAATTACATAAAAGCATACTTCACTGAGTTGATGTACAGAGGAAAATGGAATTTGCTGATCCAGGGCCAGGCACAGGTTTCCAAGGGTTAGGCAGTTATTATCTCTGTGCAAGAGGATCCCACTGCATGTGATCAAAGGCTACACCAAAGCAAAGCATATGACCTGTGTGCTGGAGCCCCGGGCCAGGCTGTGAGCAGCAAGCTGGAGTGGGTGGGTGTATTAGTCTGTTTTCATACTGCTGATAGACATATACTTGAGACTGGGCAATTTGCAAAAGAAGGAGGTTTATTGGACTTAGAGTTCCATGTGGCTAGGGAGGCCTTACAATCATAGCGGAAGGCAAGGAGGAGCAAGTCACATCTTACCTGGAGGGCAGCAGGCAAAGAGAGAGCTTGTGCAGAGAAACTCCCGTTTTTGTTTGTTCGTTTGTTTGCTGTTTTGTTTTTTGAGAATGCAGTCTCACTCTGTCACCAGGCTGGAGTGCAGTGGCACGATCTCAGCTCACTGCAACCTCCACCTCCTGGGTTCAAGTGCTTCTTCTGCCTCCGCCTCCCACGTAGCTGGGATTACAGGCACACACCACCATGCCCAACCAATTTTTGTCTTTTTAGTAGAGACGGGGTTTCATCATGTTGACCAGGATGCTCTCAATCTCTTGACCTCATGATCCACCTGCCTCAGCCTCCAAAAGTGCGGAGATTACAGGCATGAGCCACTGCGCCTGGCTGAAACTCCCATTTTTAAAAATATCAGATCTCGTGAGACCCATTCACTGTCATGAGAACAGCATGGGAAAGACCTGCCCCCATGATTCAATAATCTCCTACCAGGCATCCCCCCCATGACACATGGGAATTATGGGAGCTACAGGATGAGATTTGGGTGGGGACACAGACCCAAACCGTATCAGTGGGAGTCAGAGCTAAATCTCTGGGCCTGAAGTGGCCAACAGCGGCCTTTTCCTTTCAGTCTCTCTGAATGACCGCCTTGAAGGCAAATCAACAGGACTGACAGGGGAAGAAAGCCATGTAGCTGAGCTGTCTGCCAGTCTGAAGGGGAAATTCAATAGCTCTCCACTCCAAACCGAGCCCTGAGTCAGCCTCTCTGAAATCCAGTGACATTTCTGCCTAGTAGTGAATGGAAACACATGTCTTTCATTCCTGAGTTGAGCGATGTTTTGTCTGCTGTGTCCTTGCTTGCCTGGTCTGATTGTTTGCTGAGAAAAAGAAAAAAAACAATTAAATCTTCCATTCAATTATGGCCCGTTTGGATATGAAGAGCTATTTAAAACCAGAGAGGCTTATCACGTTAATGAGCACGACTGTGGAAATTAATACCTGAGAAAGGGGATTCCCTGGAGAATTGGAGAGCAGAGCTGAGAATATAAGGATGTTATGATCTTCACATGATAGAAAAACTATTGATAAAATGGCACATTACCCCAGGAGATAGATACTTTTGTGTTCAATGGGCATGAAAATGAACATCTATATTTTGCATAACCTGATAGATAATACCAACTTAGATGGAAGTGCACATATTCACATCTAATGCTCTGCCTCATATCCTCTTTGTCAGGGCGCACGGCTGGCCTTCTCTGGTTTTTAGGGGTCAGAACTAGGAAATCGGTAATAAGAGAAGGAGGGAAAGAATTCAACTCAGAGTTGGTTGGGATATGTTTACATCAAAGGCTAAGAGAAATGAAGGGCAAGCCCACAGTCATGAGTCAAAAGCAAGGTTGGAGACAGGGCTACAGGTCAAGAAGCTGGGAGTGCAGCTGGGTACTAATAAGGTTTGGAAATATGCACAGTTGAAAAAAAAAAAAAAAAGAGAGAAAAGGCACAATCCTTGTAGCAGCCATGAATGACTTTGCAGCTCTGGGGACTCAGCTTGGTCACTAGGTAAGAACTGAGGCGCATGAACCTCCCCTGTTAGTTCAAAGGGCTGGAGGCAGGATGGATGGTTTTCTTCAGATTAAAACAAACTTAATTTATTTCTTTTAGATGGAGTCTGACTCTGTCGCCCAGGCTGAAGTGCAAGGGCACAATCTTGGCTCACCGCAATTTGCACCTCCCGGGTTCAAGCGATTCTCCTGCCTCAGCCTCCTGAGTAGCTGAGATTACAGGCGCCTAACACCACACCCGACTAATTTTTGTATTTCTAGTAGAGACAGGGTTGCACCATGTTGGTCAGGCTGGTCTCGAACTCCTGACGTTGTGATCCACCTGCTTCGGCCTCCCAAAGTCCTGGGATTACAGGCCTGAGCCACCACACCCAGCCCAAACGTAATTAATTTTAAAAAAGTTTTAAACACTCATATTAGGTCAAAATGGAATGTGGTCAGTCCTCACAAGTGTGGAGTGATTGTGGAGAATGAAAGTTGATTTGTATGATACTTTGATTGCTGGGTATTTTTCAGAGAAATGTTTATTTCTGATGACTCATTCTCTTGGTAATACCAAAAGTATGAAATTGTGAAAGTGCTATTGAGTCTGCTTGAAGGGTTTAAGGTCATTTATGATTTGTTTATTAACTGCCAGTGAAACTCACGTCATTTAGCCATGTAGGCACTTAACTAAATGCTTTTCACTTTTAAGAGAAGAGGTTGGGTGACTAATGGTCTTAGGGCCTATATTTAAGTGGATTTGAAGCTCAGGAAGATGAAGGCATTGGAAAAGTCAATCTAAAAAGCCTCAGACCAAGTTGGCTATTATTAATGAATTATTGCATCCTAACAATAGAAATTATTATAAAAATAGAAAACTCCCTCATAAAAGGGATTCTTAAGATAACAAGGTACTGTGGCATCTGTGAAGAAGAGAAAAATTGGACATAAGGCCACTTGGTCACTGACTAGGTGTGCAGCTTTAGTTGAGTTTGTTAACCTCAGTGAACATAAGTACTATTCTGAGAAAGATAATTCAGTAACTAAAGAGTAGTTTTGAGAATTAAAGAAAATTTAAGGAACTATATTTTCTTTGTCCAATTCGTGTTGCAATAACAGACTACCTGAGGCTGGGTAATTGATGAGAAAAAATGAGGTTTATTTGGATCATGATTCTAGTGGCTGAAAGGGCTAAGGCTGGGCAGCTGCATCTGGTAAGGGCCTCATGCTGCTTCAACTCATGACAGAAGGTAGAAGGTGAGTGGGTCTATGTGAAGAGTTCACATGGTGAAAGTAGAAACTGAGGAAGCCAGATCCTTTTTAACAACTGCCCTTACAGGAACCAGTCTGTCACCTACAGTGAAAACACTCTCACCCTAGTAGGAGAGCACCTCCCATTGGGCTGCACTTGCCAATGCTACCACATTGGAAATCAAATATCAACATGAATTTTGACAGAGGCAAACCACATTCAAACCCTAGCACACATCTTGCAAAGATTGCAGTATAATGCCTAGAACGTAGTGAATTCATATTAAATGGTGTTAGTTCTGGTGGCAGGGTTGATTACCTAGAAGCCCAGTGGCAGGGGTTAAGCAAGCTGTTATTTCTTTACATTTTCCACTGAGATGAAGGACCCTAGAAAACAGAGTTAGTGTCAGACTCCTCCATAAAGAATTGGCTTCAGCAAAGCCACATCTTGGAATCAGCATCCTTTTGTGCCCAGGTCAGAGACATATTGGGATCTATTCCGAGCTCCATAAGCTGCTTTAGCACAGTGTGGGTGAGAAGGATGTGCTGGGAAGGTAGGATAGTGCTGGCAGCAAGAGTGGGCTCAGCCCAACGGTAACAAGCCAAATCTAATGGTAGACGTGGTAGAGGGTGGTGTCCAGATCTCAGACACTTTGCTTTTGAGAAAACAGGGAGGTGTGTAACAGAAGAGCACCACGCAGGAAGCAGATGCAGCAGCTTTTATTGCAAGGGAACCTTCTACTTCTGGTGGCTTTGTTTTGAGCATCTCTGTTGCTTGACAACGCGTTGTTTTTCCTGGAAGGAGAAGCCTGGTGGACCTGAGTATGTACAGACAGTGTATGACTCTAGTATGGGACTTGGCCCTGTAGCACCTTCACCTGAGTGGCTGCAGAGAAGGAACTGGAGCCACTCAGATGAAGGTGCTTTAGGAACCCGATTTTGTTGGCGAGAGAGGGAAGCAATGCTTTAGGAGGAGATAGATGAAAATGACAGCACGCATATGGTATTTTGGCTGACCGGAGAGGATAACCTGCCTCCTCCAATTTTATTCCTAGAACATTCATCAGTAATTAAATGATTAGGGGGCCAAGGTGATTAAGGCCTTGCAAATGAGTGATTGAAGTTTCTACTCATTACCCGCTCACAGCACACCAAGAAGCATTCCAAGCACCCATGAGTCAATTAATGCAATGAAATCTGGAGGGAGTCTTGGAAGAACTGACAGAGTTGGCAGCACTGGGTTATTTTTTATTTTCAGTCCTACGGTACAGGATTACTTCTGCCTATAAATATAATTCAAACCTATATACATAGAAATTGCTTAACCATGCGCAAGGAATACTTATGTGAATTGACAACTTAGATAAGTCTTCTCTTTCCTAAAATAAACTTCAGCTTCTGGCCAGGATGAATAATCATAAAACCTAGATTATTAAAATTAATTAGATATTGCCATTCTATTGCACATCATATTTAGGACTCTAACATGAATACTCTTTATTAAAGGGTCAAATGTTTGCTCCATGCTGGCATTTTTTGGTGCATTACACATTTTCTGGGACATTTTCATCTTTACATGTTTTGTCTGATATATACATTCACTTTTTTACTTTTTAAGTTTTTTAGAGACAGGGTCTCACTCTGTCACCCAAGATGGAGTGCAGTGGCAGGATCATAGCTCACTGTACTCTCGACTTCCTGAGTAGCTGGGATTACAGGTGTGCACAACCACACCCAGCTAATTTTTGTGTTTTTTTGTAGAGATTAGAGTCTTGCTATGTCTTCTAGGCTGGTCTTGAACTCATGGCCTCAAATGACCCTCCCACCTCGGCTTCCCAAAATGCTGAGATTACAGGCATGAGCCATGATGCCCATTTTAAAATAGCTTTCTTGATCTATAATTGACATTCAATAAATTACAAACCATTAAATGTAGAATTTGATGGGTGTTACTGCTCATAAAACCATATCTGAATCAAGATGATGAACATATCCATAACCTTCAACAGTTTAACTCTGCTCTTTTATAATCCATTCCTCATGTCCCTCTTTTCATCCCCTCCCTGCAAACTGCTTATCTGCTTTCTGTCACTATAGATTAGTTCACATTTTCTAGAGTATTATGCAAATGAAAGCATTTAACACTTACTCTTGTTTTGTCTATTATCATTCACCCAGAATAATAGTTTTGAGATGCATGCATTATGTTGCCTTGATCAACAGTTTACTCCTTTTCATTTTTGTGTAATACTCCATTGTAAGGAGATATATATATATATATCACGCTCTGTTTATCCATTCACCTATCAGTGGCCATCTGGCCTGCTTTCAGTATTGATTAATACAGCCATGGAAGCTTTATTTTAATTAGTTTTAACATGGTGTATATATTTTTTTCAAATCTGTGTCTTTATACTTAACTAAGTCTCTTATAGGCAACTTACAGTTGGGTCTTGCTTCCTTCCCTGAAAGTCGAATAATCTTTATCTTTTAATTGTGATATTTAAACCATTTACATTTAATATGATCATTGATATGATTTGGTTTAAATCCATCACCTCATCTTTTGTTTTCTATTTTTCTATCTGTTCAGTGTATCATTTTTCTTCTTTTACTGCTTCTTTGGGATCAACAGTAGTTTTTAGTCCTTTTTTAATCTTCTTTGCTGTATCATTCATTATCTATAACTCTTTGTTTTGTTATTTTAGTAGTTGCTTTATGATTTGTAGTATGCAGCTTTAACACATCACAAGTCTACCTTCAAATGATATCACATTATTTCATGTGTAGTATAAGAACCAGAAAGATATGTTTCTTACTGTGCTTACATTGTTTCCCTTTTGGCCTTTGTACTATTGTTATTATTCATTTTGCTTTTATATATGTCACAAGTGCCACATTATAATATTATTAATTTTAAGTCATATTTTAAAGTGATTTAAATAACAGGCAAATAATGTTATATATCTACCTATGTAGTTACCATCCCAATATTCTCGACTCCTTTGCAGAAATTTCTATTTCTTCCTGGTATAATTTTTCTCCTGGCTGAAGAAATTTATTTTAATATTTCTTATAGTGTGGGCCTGCTGGTGATTTCTTTCAGATTTTGTATGTCTGAGAAAATCTTATTTCACTTTTTTTTTTTTTTGAGACAGAGATTCACTCTTGTTGCCCAGGTTGGAGTGCAGTGGCAGGATCTCAAATCACTGCAGCCTCTGCCTCCTGGGTTCAAGTGATTCTCCTACCTCAGCCTCCCTGGTAGCTGGGATTACAGGTGTCTGCCACCATGCCTAGCTGATATTTTTGTGTTTTTAGTAGAGACAGGGTTTTGCCATGTTGGTCAGGCTGGTCTTGAACTCCTGACCTCAGATGATCCATCCACCTCAGCCTCCCAAAATGCTGGGATAACAGGTGTGAGCCACCACACCCTCACTTTTGGTTTTGGAAGCTATTTCCTCTGGATGTAGAATTCTAGGTTTTTTCTCATTTCTCAGGAATCATTGCTTTCTCATTTTGTGATATTGTGTCTTTAAAACCGTTGCTTTTTAAATATATATTTGTTTTGTTTTGTTTTGTTGTTGTTGTAATTTCAGGCAGAAAAGCTAATACTGCCTCTGTTACTTAATTTTGATTAGAATTGGAAGTCCATGTACACTCATTTTTGTCAAATACTATTTTTGATTTGGAAACATTTGGTTAGGTAAGTAGAATGTGTTTTTATTAGAGTAAATACCTTGAATAATGACTTTTATAGTACCATAACTGGATTTCAGTGATCCATTCAATGAAATTGGCATCATTATGTGTAGCAGAAGCTTGAGGTCTTTTTGGCCTGGATGTATCAATGAGAAGCTACTTGAAAGTGGAGAGCACTAGGAAAGGTGACTGACAGGAGACATTAGAGAATCTGGGCTTCTTTTATCCTGGATTTCTTTGATTCCCTGAAACACTGGGTCTGGAATGATTTTCTGCCAGTTGAGTATTAGATGATTCGAACAGCTTCTAGGGAGGAACATAAAAAGGATTAGAATTAGATAGGAAAGCCAAAGAAAACATAATTCAAGTCTGTAAAATCCTCATGAATATGAAAAGAGTTGCTGATATTGTCCACCAGATCCTGGAATAGTAGAATTATTCTGCATTCTCCCTCGCTGTCTAATATAAATTCTGTAGGATAAAGGGTTAGGACAAGTACAATGAGGCTTGGTTTTATATTTCCCCCAGTACAGCGTTTACATTTTCTCGAGTAAGTGAGTGGGTGAAAAGATGGCTGGGTAGGTATGATAACTCAGATCAAGTAGATGAACTTGTCTGTGGAATGTCTAGTGCAGTTAGGGGTGATCGTATACACTGGATTCTGAGCTGGACTTCCACTGATGAGATCTGATGAGACAGTCCTGATCTAAAAATAGATCATATGAGCCTGTGGATGCTTTTGTACCCCATCACAAATCTTTGTGGCCAATCCATGTCAATGGGAGACAAACGTAATCTGTGAACACTTTCAGTTTCAGTGACTAGATTCAACCAGATAACAAAAATTTAGGAAATGCAAGTATCTCTCCTGGAAGGGTGGCAGAACCCACCCTCTTACTCGTGTGGCTTAAAATCAGGCAACATCACCCAGTAACGTAATTGCTAAACACAAAGGCATACCTATTCTTTCTGCTGGTGCTTTCACCTCTTCATCCTACTTCTTGGGAAATAAGAAACATGACAGCAGAAATGCATTCACATTATGTGAAGCTGATACCAAGAGGATAGTTTCAGCTCAGTGGAGATCGAGTCTCACTCTCTTTGGATTCTTTTCCATAGTCCATTAATTTGCAATCGGTTATGGCTCGTATCAAAAAGAGCTTCTCTGAGATGCCCTAAGTAGAACAAATCCATAAACCAAACATAATGGAATGTTGCTACTGTTTTCTTTCCCTGCCCCTCATCTCTGCAAAACTCCTTGGCTTGAACAAGGGGTGAGATATATAATATCAAGACCAGTGAAAATTGTCTGGGAACATTTTTAGCCAATATTATGAAAAAAAAAAAAAAAAAAAAAAAAAAAACAACCTTAGGACTGGAGAACTATGTCCCATCCATTGCAGCCTGTTATCTCAGAGTGAAAGTTCATGAGTATTTTGTCAATAAGACCTTTCACTATGTGTGAAGAGTCACCACAGAGATAGGCATCTGGATACATTTGGTTGCAAACTATATTTAGTTACATACACTAAATAGAAAAGGTATGGAACATAGTATTTCCAAATCTGATACAGCCTCTCTCATTAACATTCCTACTTCAAATACAACCCATGGGCCTCCAAAAACAAAGAGTTTCTATGCAAATTACTTGTATAAACCAAAGCCCCCAGAGAATGATTAAACTACTTAAAAGAAAAACAACTTTTTAAAAAAGCTTTGCAGAAGTATCATTTCTTAAAAAAAAAAGTCATGCTTATCACAAATGCCTTATTTATCTAAAAGCATGTTGCCCACAGGTTTTAGGCAATGCTTTGTTAACCTGGTTTTAATTATTCCATGCATTTGGAATAACAAAATTACATGTATTTAAGAACATTCTATAATCCATAATTCCAGAATAATGGTTTTATTGATTCTGTTTTGACATTACAGCGTATTGAGAGATGCTCTGAGAAATGGCTTTGTTACTATCAGGATTTTGTTAAAAGTAGCATTCATTCATTTCTCATTGACACTTATTTTAGAATGAATTAATGGCAAAAATTTAGTTTCTATAAAGGAAAGCTCCTTATGGACTCTGGAAGGTATATAACCAGCATGTTTTCTTTTTTTGCTCTGGTCACAAGCAATCTGAGAGCTAATTTCACAGTTAAATTATATATTTAAGCAGTCTCTGCAGATGGTCCTTATGCATTCTAAAGTTTGAGACAACGTAGCTCTATCAGGAGGAAAAACGAAGAAAGGAAGGAAGAAAAAAGAAAGAAAAAGAGACAGGGAGAAAAAAAGAAAAGAAAAAAAAGAAAGACACCAAAGAGACGTCTTTATCCCAGAAACTATATGAGTGTGCAGTGAGATGTGATTACTCACGAACAAAGACGAGGTCCTAGAATAAAACCTACATTTTTGGCACCATGATCATGGACTTCCCAGCCTCCAGAACTGTCAAAAATAAACTTCTGTTTCTTGTTGTTGTTGTTTTTTTTTTTGAGACGGAGTTTCGCTCTTGTTACCCAGGCTGGAGTACAATGGCGCGATCTCGGCTCACCGCAACCTCCACCTCCTGGGTTCAGGCAATTCTCCTGCCTCAGCCTCCCGAGTAGCTGGGATTACAGGCACGCGCCACCATGCCCAGCTAATGTTTTGTATTTTTAGTAGAGACGGGGTTTCACCATGTTGACCAGGATGGTCTCGATCTCTTGACCTCGTGATCCACCCGCCTCGGCCTCCCAAAGTGCTGGGATTACAGGCTTGAGCCACCGCGCCCGGCCAACTTCTGTTTCTTATACATTACCCAGCCTGTGGCATTTTGTTATGGCACCCCAAGCAGACGAATACGTTATAGTGGCGTACTGAACATTATCAAGCTACGTGTTAGGATATGAAAATTTTACCTTTAGTTCAGTTATTGTCTTACATTTAACCTTAAATCCACTTTTCCACCTCATTCACCTCAGCAATTTGCAAGGTATCTGAATTTGAAAATTACTTTAATGAGCTTTATTTCTTTCTGGAATATAAATTATTCAGGGCTGGAAGAGAACTTAATGATTATCCAGTAAATCATCTTGTTTTTTAAATGAGAAAAATGCAAGCAAAATGAGTTAATTGCTCATAGGACCAAGATCAGACCCCAGGTCCCTGAAAGAATCCTGGAAGTTGTTTTTTTGTTTTTTTGTTTTTTTTCTCATTCCCGACATGTAGTATCAGCTCCAAGTTGCTGGTTTACAAGCCCCCTGGTTAGAATGTAAACTTCAAGCCAACTGGTTAGAACGTAAACTAGTACCACTATGGAAAACAGCGTGGAGATTCCTTAAAGAACTAAAAGGAGAACCACCACTTGATCTAGCAATCCCAGTACTGGTTATCTATCCAGAGGAAAATAAGCCATTATATGAAAAACACACTTGCACGCCCACGTTTACAGCAGCACAATTCGCAGTAGCAAAAATGCCCATCAATCAACAAGTGGATAGAGAAACCGTGGTGTATATATATGATGGAATACTATTCAGTCATAAGAAGGAATTAAGTAATGGCATTCACAGCAACCTGGATGGAATTGGAGACTATTATTCTTTTTTATTTTTTTTTGAGACGGAGTCTTGCTCTGTCACCAGGCTGGGGTGCAGTGGCACAATCTCGGCTCACTGCAACCTCTGCCTCCTGGGTTCAAGTGATTCTTCCGCCTCAGCCTCCCGAGTAGCTGGGACCACAGGCACGCGCCACCACGCCCAGCTAATTTTTTTGTATTTTTAGTAAAGACGGGGTTTCACCGTGTTGGCCAGGATGGTCTCGATCTCTTGACCTCATGATCCACCCGCCTTGGCCCCCCCAAAGTGCTGGGATTACAGGTGTGAGCCACCGCGCCCGGCCCTGGAGACTATTATTCTAAGTGAAGTAACTCAGGAATAGAAAACCAAATATTTTATGTTCTCACTCATAAGTGGGAGCTAAGCTATGAGGATGCAAAGCTTACACTGTATATAATAATGATACAGTGGACTTTGGGGACTTGGGTGGAAAGCGTGGGAAGAGGATGAGGGATGAAAGACTACAAATGGGGTTCAGTATACACTGCTTAGGTGACGGGTGCCCCAAAACCTCACAAATCACCACTAAAGAACTTATCCAAACACCACCTGTTCCACAATAACCTATGGAAATAAAAATTTAAATAAAAAAGAATACAGCAATATTCAACTCTATTTTCCTATTTAGTGTCAGTTACCTATATTAAAAGCTAGCCGCAAAGGAATTGCACTGTGGGTTTACATTTTAAAAAGACACAGTAAGTTAAATAGTCAAGACTTCAAATCTGGACCTAGGGGCTGGGCGTGGTGGTTCTCTCCTGTAATCCCAGCATTTTGAGAGGCTGAGGCAGGAGGATTGCTTGAGCCCAGGAGTTCCAGCCTAGCCTGGGCAATAATGCAGTGAGACCCTGTCTCTAAAAGGAAAAATTGCATCTAGCAAACTTCGCAGTTCCTTAACAGCTGTGTGACCAGAGCAGGTACCTAAATTTTATGAAGCTTGATTTCTTGTCTATAATAGAGAGGAAGTAATACCTGCGCTTCTTAGCCGTTCTCTTTCTTTGCCATTGGTGTGGCTTTGAAGGCTGCTACCTGACTGGCCTTGGAAGAAATAAAAGAGCGTCAGAGATGGACTTGCCGATGACTGCAGCAGGAGCGAGTGGGCAGTGGGGAATAACTGCAGGAAGCAAGGAGGGAAGGGAATTAAAGTCAGACCGGGAAGCCTCTATATGAGATGAACTTATATGATATCTGAAGGTCAGAATCTCACACGGAAAAGGAACAGGAGCAGAAAAATGAATTTCTCTTAAGCGATGGGGCTCTGAGTGTGATTCATGAGGGAGACCAGATGGAGGGTTATTTGATAAGCTGACTGCATGGTGATTTGGACCAGGGATGAGAAGATTCTGCAAAAGCACGTGACCCATGCAGTGAGATCGAGGTCAAAAGTACAGTGCGAGAGTCACTGGTGCATTTTTATTAATTTGTGAACATTCAGGTCGTGTGCAAAATTTAAGATTCTCAAATTTGGTCTAAAGCAAATGAATCTGTTATCTTGAGCAGAGTCACAATTTCCCACGAGAGAATGTAATGCTCACATTGTTTTTTTCTTTTAGATTTTGTTTGCTAGAATGATCTTTTAATTTTTGAGATTTAAATTCTAATGAATATATCAAATGTACACATAAAAATACCGGAGAGTTCAAAAGGTCTTTAATGACAAAGAAACAGGCTTCTCCTTCAATAGAAATTACAACTTTTAACTCCTGTTTTTTGTTTCTCTTCCAGATAATACACTAATATCAATATTTTGTGATTTATCAGTCAAAAAGATTATATACAGACTCTCTGATACAGAAGAGAAAAATGTTGGTCCCTTACCTCCAAGGTCCATGCCTTTGCTTTCTATAGAACACAACAGCAAAACAGCACTCCCTGGAGTAGATCCATGCTGTGCCCCGAAACTCCTTCAATCCTACTTTTTGGTTTTTTTCGAGATAGAGCCTTACTCTGTCGCCCAGGCTGCAGTGCAGTGGCATGATCTTAGCGCACTGCAACCTCCATCTCCCGGGTTCAAGCGATTCTCCTGCCTCAGCCTCTTGAGTAGCTAGGATTACAGGTGCCTACCACCATGCCCGACTAATTTTTGTATTTTTAGTAGAGACGAAGTTTCACCATGTTGACCAGGCTGGTTTCGAACTCCTGACCTCAGGTAATCCACCCACCTCAGCCTCCCAAAGTGCTGGGATTACAGACGTGAGCCACCGTGCTCAGGCAGTACTTTTTGATATTTATATTTTGTAGTTATATTCATGGCCACCCCTTAAAATTTTAAATAACATACTTAGACATTTGTTTCTTATTGCCTCAACTTTGGTGGAGTGCTGACTCCAGCCCATCAAAGTTGAGGCTTTTAGCAATCACATCCCTTTCTCTTTTTTTCTTCCGTCCTTCTCTCTGTTCTCCAGCCTCTTTTGAGCCATAATATCACTTTTTTTACACTAGCAAGATGGAAACCACAAAGGTGGTGTGTCTCACAACCAAAAGGAAAACTTCTTTACTTTTTCCATAGGTTATTTCTAAATCTAAAACCAAACCTATCCAAGACAAAAAACAGCAGCAAAAGGAAAAACAAAGACATTTACTCATCGTGACTACGTCAGTGTTTCAGATTGCAGAGCCACGTAGTAATCCAGGACGACATTTCATTTTGAAGGGGTAATGCCGCCCAAGAATAAATGTTCTTAGCATGCATATCAAATTGATTTCTCTCTTTTTATAAACACTATTCATGGTTCGGAAACATTCCTGTTTTATTTTGCTTTATATTTAGTCCTGAGTTTCTTATTCTGATATTTCCCCCAACTTGAAGTTCCTACCTTCCTTCTTTTCTTCCTCCCTTTTCTTGACATAATACTATTATGTCTTTGCCATATCACCAAAATTATCCAGTCTGTCTATAATTCTAGCTATCGGGGTGCATCTAGTTTATTTATTTATTTATTTATTTTTAAGATGGAGCCTCGCTCTTGTTGCCCTGGCTGGAGTGCAATGGTGCAATCTCGGCTCACCACAACCTCCACCTTCTGGATTCAAGCGATTCTCCTGTCCCAGCCTCCCGAGTAGCTGGGATTACAGGCACGCACCACCATGCCCAGCTAATTTTGTATTTTTACTCGAGACAGCGTTTCTCCGTGTCGGTCAGGCTGGTCTCGAACTCCCAACCTCAGGTGATCCACCTACCTCAGCCTCCCAAAGTGCTGGGATTACAGGCGTGAGCCACCACCCCCCGTCACATCTAGTTTCTTTACTGGAAAAAACCTTCCTGGAAACTCCCAAAGTCTTTTCTCCATTCCAGTCCACCTGCTGCCTGGCTTCCATCTTGGAACTTTACTAGTTTCTCTTCTACAAGAACCAAGCATAGAGTGACGGCCTAAGTGTCATATCTGTTTGGAGAACAGATAGACGTTCAATGAAGTTCTTTGCTCAGCCTCCCCTCTCACTGCCAACCTCTCTTCTCCCAGACCTCTAGTCTAGGGTGTGTCCTGAGCTCTTCCCAGGAGACTAATTCCCACACAATGCCATTTCTTCTTTAGCATATTCTGGGCTGGGGATTTTTCTGTTGTATCCATCCAGTTACTTCTTTCATCTGATTTTCATGTTCTTGCAATGTATTGAGACCCCTCAACCATTAACCACAGCCCCCCCACATCCATGGCCCTTCTTTCTGGTTGCAGTGAGCTGAGATTCTTCTTTTTTTCTCTTTTCTGTGAACAACAGGATCTTGCTATGATACCCAGGCAGCTCTCTGACTGCTGAGCTCATGCGATCTTCCCACTTCTGCCTCCCTAAGAGTTGGATATATACATTCTTTTAGTTTTATTTGGATTTCTCTGGGATCTCTGTAGCAGTGTTGGTGAAGATCAGTTCACTTCTACCACAGGGAGACAGTAGAAGCTGTTGGACCACTTTATGAAGACTTTATCACCTAGATTTGATCAATTATTGTTCATTTACTCTCTTGCTCCTCTCCCTTCCCTAGAGGGTAGGAATGGAACTGATAATTCCAAGGTTATAAGCATGGCTTGGTCTTTCTAGTGACCAGTCCCGATCCTAAAGCTCTCCAGAAGCCGACCAAGAGTTGGCTCATTAGAACCAAAGATGCTGTTATCACCCAAGAAATTTGAAGAGATTTAGGAACCCTGGGTAAGATGTTTCTATCACCCTCATCACTCAGGAAGTTACAAACATTTCTAGACTTCTGTTTCAGGAACCAGGGACAGAGATCATGGCTATGTTTCTTACTATGCCACAGCACTCACCATAGAATACTAGGCGTAGGAGGAGCAGGGAGGTAGGGAGCTTGACTGACAGGTGACGAGCTGGTTGGGGCCCACTGTTTTCATTGAGTGGGACTTCTCTTGCTGTTGGAGTCTTATCTCCAGCCCTCTGGCCAATTTCCTGTCACTTTGGTGGTGGAGCAGATGGAACATGAAGTGAGTAAAGGTTGGGGAACTCCTCCTGTCAGGATCCTTATTATTTGTTCTGTCTTCAGAGTTCCCATTCCGCGGACAATGGGAAACTGGTGAATAATAAAAACCATGCCTGCTTTTCGGAAATAGAGTTAAATATTTGTATTAATTAAATGTCACTCAGATACACTTGGAAAATGTGAGCGGCTTGGTGGCTTTGCATAACAATGAGTAGAGCGTGAGTTTACAAATTTTTTCTCAACAGTCACAAATGTAAATGTGTATGAAGAGTATCCTTTTTGTAGGGTGGGTGTATTCGTTTTCACATGGCTACATGGAACTACCTAAGACTGGGTGCTTTGTAAAGAAAAAAAGATTTAATTGACTCACAGTTTTTCATGACTGGTGAGCCCTCAGGAAATTTACAATCATGGTGGAAGGTGAAGGAGAAGCAAGTACCTTCTTCACAAGGCGGCAGGAGGTGGGTGGGAGGATATTGCCAAATACTTTTAAACCATCAGATCTTGTGAGAACTCCCTCACGATCAAACAGCATGGGGGAAACCGCCCCCATGATCCCATCGCCTCCTCCCAAATCCCTCCCCAGATACAGGGTGATTATAACTGGAGATGAGATTTGGATGGTGACACAGAGCTAAAGCGTATCAGTGGGGAAGGAAAGGAGTAGGTGGGTTTGCCGGGGATACTTTGGGTTCAGAATCCTACAAGTAAGAATGGAGATTTATTTCTGATGGAGCAATCAACAGAGCCATGAAGATGTCCGTGGTGAGAAATGCAGGTGTCTCAAGTGGTGGTTTGTGTGGTTCCCACACATGGCCATGTTAGGAGCATATACACGGGTCGACAGATAGTAGTAAGTCCAAGTTCCTTGAGTCATTTATTGGGCTTTCTTCTTTTTGCATCCGTGCTTCTGTACCTGGTATTCTATGGTGAACACTGTGGCACAATAAGAAACACAGACATGGTCTCTGTCCCCCGGTTCCTGGCACAGAACTCCTAAAACCCTTGCAGTTATCTGAGTGATGGGGGTGAGAGAAGCAACTTACCCAGAGCTCCTAAATCCCTTCAAGTTTCCTGGGTGATGACAGCATCTTTGATTCTAATGAGGCAACTCTTGGTGGGCTCATGGAGAACTTCAAGATGGGGGCTGGCCACTGGGGAAAGACCAGCATGATTAGAAGCTTGGGACTTTCAGCTGTGCTTCTATCTTCTCAGGAAGGGAGGGGGGCTAGAGATTAACTTAATAATAATTGATCAAACCTATGTCATGAAGCCCCCATAAAGTCCCTGAACTATGAGATCCAGAGAAGTTCTGAGTTGATGAATGGCTCTGTGTGCTTGGAGGGTGGTGCATCCCAACTGCATGGGAATAGAAGCTTCTGTTTCCAGAACCCTTCTGGACCTTGCCCCACATATCTGTTCATCTGCCTGTTCATTATTACGTTGTACACTGCTGGCGGGAATGTAAACTAGTACAACCACTGTGGAAAACAGTATGGAGCTTCCTTGAAGGACTCAAAGCAGAACTACAGTTTGTTCCAGCAATCTCACTACCACGTATCTATCCAAAGGAGAAGTCCTTATAGGAATAGAATACTTGCACCTGCATGTTTATAACAGCACAATTCACAATTGCAAAAATATGGAACCCATCTAAATGTCCATCAATCAATGAGTGAATAAAGGAAATGTAGTGTACATACAGCACAGATTACTACTCAGCCATGAAAAGGAATGAAGCAATGACATTCACAGCAACCTAAATGGAATTGGAGACTATTACTAAGTGAAGGAACCCAGGAAGGCAAAATCAAATAACCAAATATCATATGTTCTCACTGATAGATGAGAGGAAAGCTATGAGGACATGAAGGCATGAGAATGATATAATGGACTTTGGGGATTCAGGGGGGAAGGGTGGGAGCGGGGTGTGGGATAAATGACTACATATTCGGTACAGTGTACACATTGGCTCACTACTCAGGTGATGGGCGCACCAAAATCTCAGAAGTCACCACTAAAGAATTTATCCATTGCAGCCAGAAAAAAGAATGGGTTAATGTCCTTTGCAGGGACATGGATGAACCTGAAAGCTGTCGTTCTCAGCAAACTGCAAACTAACACAGGAACAGAAAATCAAACACCACATGTTCTCATTCATAAGTGGGAGTTGAACAATGAGAGCACATGGACACAGGAAGGGGAACATCACACACGGGGGCCTGTCAGGAGGTTGGGGGCAAGGGGAGGGAGAGCATTAGGACAACCACCTGATGCATGTGGGGCTTAAAACCTAGATGATGGGTTGGTAGGTGCCACAAACCACCACCACGGCACAGGTATACCTATGTAACAAGCCTGCATGTTCTGCACATGTATCCCAGAACTTAAAATAAAAAATTTATCCATGTAACCAGAAACCGCCTGCTCTCTCAAAACAGCTGAAATAAAATGATAAAATAAATCTTTTATAATAAATCAACAAATGCAGTAAACGCATGTGAACCACGAAACTGGTATCCACAGTGTTGGAAATAGATGGTTTGTGCCACAAAGAAAAATCAGCACTGAGACAAAGGATTTTTCAGCAATGCAATTTTTACTTCCTGGGCTGCAGGAAGGGTACCCTCGCCAGCCATCTTGCTAGGGGAGTACAGTGAACAAAGGGAAACACACAAATTTATCCCTTATGCATTTGGGGTGTCCCTACTGCTGTGTCTGATCTCCGTTGCCTGGAGCCAGACCTCACAGTCTAAACTAAAACCCGATTGGCCTAACAACTTAAAACTTTTCTAAACAGGTAAAAGCAATGGAGAGCTGGGACGTGCCTGTGAGCACGTCCAGCACAGATATTTTGGCTAAAGTACAGGACATAGAATGTACTACGTGCCTGTAAGCATGGCATGTCTCACAGCTACATAGGATAAGGCTTAACAAAGTTATCTGCACACTTGAAAGGAAACTTTAAAAAGGAATTTTTCTGCTTCCCTTACACAGAGAACTGGAGAATTGCTGGATGTGGAAAACCCACACACATTTGGTGTCAGAAGTGTGCAGCAGAGGTTCAGCACGGACTCACTGTGACAACTTGCAGCAAGGTATTTAACTCTTCTGTGCCTCAGTTTCCTCATCTGTAAGGTGGGACAAGACTGCGTCTCACAGGGCTGTGATGAGGTTTACACAAATTAATACCTGTGAAGCCCTTAGATATTGATAGTACTGAAAGCAGACAGGGAGGGTCTCCAGGGACTTCAGTCGACCTGAGCAGTCAGCCTGTTTCACAGCCTCCTGCACGCCTAAACTCAGTGTAGAATGCAGCGACCTGGTTGGTTAAAACCAGCTCTTGGGCACAGCACGGTGGCTCATGCCTGTAATCCCTTTGGGAGGCTGAGGTGGGCGGATCACTTGAGGTCAGGAGTTTGAGACCAGCCTGGCCAACATGGCGAGACCCTGTCTCTACTAAAAATACAAAAATTAGCCGGGCGTGGTGGCGCACGTGTGTAATTACAGCTACTTGGGAGGCTTAGGCTGGAGGAATACTTGAACCCAAGAGATGGAAGTTGCAGTGAGCCACTGCACTTCAGCCTGGGCAATACAGTGAGACTATCTCAGAAACGCAAACAGCAGCAACAACAACAAAACAGCTCCTGACAGACCCCAGCAACTTAGAGATAAACCTAGGTGAACGTTCCCTGTGACCGTGCTGAAGTCCTCACCCTGGGAGGTGCCATAGCTCGGCTGCCATCACATGCGACCTATGTGCTGGCATGACGGATTTCGCACCTGCACCACTGGGACCCCTCCTCTCCTTGTGATGACGCACCCTCTGTCCCCCATCACCCCATAAAACCCTCCTGTCACTTTCCCTCTGGAGACGCTGCTTTAGAGAACACTCCCAGTGTCCTCCTTTTTTGTGACAAGTGACAAAAATCCTCTTAATCAAACCTGTGTTTTCATGGAGAGCTGTTTATTACTGGCCAGGCAAACAAACCCTGTTTTTTTTGTTTGGTGTTTTTTTTGTTTTGTTTTTTTTTTTTTTTTTTTTTTGAGATAGATTCTGACTCTATTACCCGGGCTTGAGTGCAGTGGCGTGATCTCGGCTCAGTGCAACCCCATCTCCCGGGTGGCTGGGACGACAGGTGCGCGCCACCACACCCAGCTAATTTTATGTATTTCTAGTAGAGATGGAGTGTCACTGTGTTAGCCAGGCTGGTCTCGATCTCCTGACCTTGTGATCCACCCACCTCGGCCTCCCAAAGTGTTGGGATTACAGGCGTGAGCCCACAAACCCTGTTTTTAAAGGGGTACAATGCGTGACATGTGGCACTTACTGATGTTAGCTTCCATGCTTAGATTCCAAGCTTCCTTTTTAGAGCTAGAGCTTCAACTCTGATACTTAGAAATACTGGGCGGCTCCCTGTAAAGTCACAAAAACTTACACTTCAAAGCAAGAAAGGAGCTGACATTGTAGTCCCTGTACCACATGGCAGGGCGTAGAGAGAGGCTTTACCTGTGCCATCTTATTTCCTTCTCACATCGAGGAGGTAAGTCCTACTGCAGCTGTCTGTGATGAGCAGCTCAGGCTTCAATAAATAAACCAAACCCTCCAGACCTCATTTTACTGAATGAGAAGCACAGAACGTCAAGGGTCTGTCCAAGGTCACAGGCACTACCAACCCATGTATTTAATTTTGCCATCCAGACCAATTTCCCAGGCCACCCTTTGGAAAATGGATCTATTGAAAGATAGTGGGGAGCAGGGAGGCCAGTTGGAAGAATGTTGGGGAATGTTCTCAGCTTCAGCCTTAAAGGACATCCCAGCCGGGTGTGGTGGCTCATGCCTGTAATCCCAGCACTTCGGGAGGCCAAGGCAGGCAGATGACTTGAGGTCAGGAGTTTAAGACCAGCCTGGCCAACATGACAAAACCCTGTTTCTACTAAAAACACAAAAAAATTAACCAGGTGTGGTGGTGCATGCCTGTCATCCCAGCTACTCGGGAGGCTGAGGCAGGAGAATCGCTTAAGCCCTGAGGTGAAGGTTGCAGTGAGCCGAGATCATGCCACTGCACTCCAGCCTAGGAGACAGAGCGAGACTCCATCTAAAAAAAAAGACATCCCTTTGGCACATTTCTACTATCCAAGATGAATGTCCTGTCTTCCCCACAGGACTCTGGCAAAACCTCCAGGCTAAGTGGATATCAGATGTTTGTGTGCACAATTCTCGTGTGTGTGTGTGTGTGTGTGTGTGTGTGTGTGAGAGAGAGAGAGAGAGAGAGAGAGAGAGAGAGAGAGAGAGGTGAAATATTAAAGAAGTGGTTCAGCTAAATAAAGGATCTCATTATGTGTGCTATTTTTATTCCTCAAATGTCTGCTGCCTTCTCCCCTCTTGAGGTTCCTACTGAAATCTGACAATCAGGGCTGAACTTCACTGTCAGCTTCCATTAAGCAAATCAAGCAGGAAAAAAAAAAGAGTATGAGTCTCGTTTTGGCAGGAAGCTGATTCAGCAGTGAGAATCTGCTTGTGCTGGAGGGGGCCAGATACCAAAGGGTTTAATTAGTCGGCCTAGGTGCTGTCTCTGGCCACAGTGCTCCCCACCCCTTCCCTCCATCCTCTAGCCTCGGAGACAAGTCTTTCCCTCCATCCCTAGCCTCTGAGATGAGTGCCTTTCCCTGCATCCCCTGCTTCTGATTCAGGGGAATGCCTTGGGAATGACAAGTACCCAAGGCCATGCCCAGCAGGCACCAGTTTGACCCTGTCAAGGGCATTTCCTCTGATGTGAATGGATGCACAAGCACTGGCTGTCTCCCTCCCCCCATCTCTTGGTTCTCGCAATATGAGCAAGACTTAACACCCTCCTGGGAAAATAAGGCTGCAGTGGAGTCAAAGCCGCAGTGATTTCTTTGCTGCAGAACCAATGAGAACTCCTTTCTGTTCCCTGATCTGGTCTCCATCTGACTTCCTTCATTAGGCATTCATTCATTCATTCAAAAACAATATCATGGCTTGGTGTAGTAGCTCACACCTGGAATCTCGGTACTTTGGAAGGCTGGAGTGGGAGGATCCCTTGAGGTCAGGAGTTTAAGACCAGTCTAGGCAGCATAGTGAGACCCCATCTCTATGAAAAATAAAATAAATTAGCTGGGCATAGCATTGTGTGCCTGTAGTCCCAGCTACTTGAGAGGCTGAAGTGGGAGGGTTGCTCGAGCCCAGGAGATTGAGGCTGCTGTGAGCTCTGATCACATCACTGCACTCTATCCTGGGCAACAAAGCAAGCCTCTGTCTCTAAAAAATAAAAATAAAAAAGAAGAGGAAGAAGAAGGAGAACTAGAGGGAGAAGGAGGAGGAGGAAGAAGAGAAGGAAAAAGAGGAAGGAGAAAAAGGGAGGAGGAGGAGGAGGAGGAAGCGGGGAGGTGGAAGAAGAGGAGGAGCAGGTGAAGGAAGAGAAGGAGGATGTGGAGGAAGAGGAGACAAGAATCACCGTGTCATTACGGTGTGAAGCGTTCTGGCCAGATTGTGGGCAAGATTCTGAAACGGGGTCTCTTCTCTTGATAAGTGTAGGATCTAGGAGATACTGAATGTAAAAAGGAGAAAGGGACCTAACACAGGCACTTCTGGTCTAGGAAAATTAACTGGGAAAATAAGACCAAAGAGAGCCAAAGTACAAGACAGAGGACCGTATTGCAATAAGGTAAGAGCTCTGGGAGCTTGGGGAGCTTGAAGGAAGATGACCCAGTTCCGAAAAAATAAAATAACACTTTGAGAAATGTCCTTGGAACTGGCTTTTAAAGATTGAGTAAGACATAATCAGGTAAAGAGAGGAAACTTCTGATCCCTCAGCCCCTCCTATGACTTCCACCTTTAGGTATCTCAGAGCAGCTCACGCTCCTGAATTTCTGGAGGTCACTGAAATTCCCTAGCTATCACTGATCCCACCCACCTCTTGCCACCTCCTAGCCTGAGCCACTGCTGCCTCTTCAGCTGCTCCAAGGTCACAGCTGGACGCTTCCACTGTGCCTTTCCGCTCTTCCTGTCCTCGCCAATGCATGATCTCATGGGACCTGCCTGTAAGGTCTTTTAGGCTGACTGATGGCACCATGGATGCATGGTAACCTCTGTGACCTGTACAGACACTCCAGATGAGTTCCTGGAACTAGAAAGTCTGGAAGACCACGAACAGGGGAAGAACGATCAACCCCTGCGGCACCTAATTTTAACTTGAGACGTTATTCTGTTGTTCCTTATTTCAGGGAACCTGGATGGTGTCTGCTAAAGGATTTGGACTTTAAATTAACATAGTAATGAATCATGCAGAGAAAAGAGCATAGTCGAATAGAATTCCAACTAGGCGACCAGTTGGCTGCTAGCCTCAATTTCGCTGTCTGTGAAATAGGGACAAGAGAACCATCTTATAGTGTGCTCATGAGGACAGGAGAAGCTCATGAGAAGTTTTTTGTTGTTGTTGATTGTGTGTGTGTGTGTGTGTGTTTCTTTTCTTTTCTTTTCGAGACAGAGTCTCACTCTGTTGCCTAGGCTGGAGTGCAGTAGCGTGATCTTGGCTCACTGCAACTTCTGCCTCCCAGGTTCAAGTGATTCTCCTGCCTCAACCTCCCGAGTAGCTGGGATTACACGCACCTGCCACCAAGCCCGGCTAATTTTTGTATTTTTGGTAGAGACGGGGCTTCACCATGTTGGCCAGGCTGGTCTTGAACTCCTGACCTCAAGTGAGCCACCTGTCTTGGCCTCCCAAAGTGCTTGGATTACAGGCATGAACCACTGCACCCAGCCATCATGTGAAGTTTTAAGGAAAAAAAAAGCATGTGAACTTGCGTGACACAGAGCAGATGAGTGACTAACGGACACCAGGCTTCAGTGGAGGATCTTAGCTCTCAGTAACCCAATCATGTAGGGGAGGGGAAGAACAAAACCCTCCAATAAATCCCTGCCTGTGTTCTGTGAGTAACCGCAGAACTTCAGGCACTAATCAGACAAGCCAGGCTCTGTTTGGTCTTTCATCTCAAATAAAAGTCTTCGACACAGGGATATCAGTATCACGTGACACTCCTCAGAAGTAAATTCGGCATTTGTGGGTAAATAGAATAGATCACAATGAGTGTCGCTGGGAGGAGGAGGACCCAGCAACACAGACAACACAGATTAGGTGGTAGAAGTGGGTCACTTGTCTGTACCAGCTGCCTGGGCAGCCTGAACGTGTGTAGAAAAGGATATTTCCATTTTCTTTCCCTGCGCAAACCCAGATTTTTGGCTGCCCTGGGCATGTATGCAGAGGGAGACAGAGGGATGGGACTGGCCTCAGCACAGCAGCGTGCCAATAAGAATTGGGGACATTTTTACCCTGCCATCCCATCCATCATCTGCTCTGGCTACACACAATGAGTGTGAATTAGGGGGGCCGCTGAGCCTTTGATTTCCCTCAGCTGCTATCCCAGCATCCACTTTCCTGGAAATTAAGTGCATGTTTCATCTGCTTGCAGCAGGAATAAGAGTTACATGTTTGCCTGTCACTCTGCCACCAGCTGTTCATTTTGGCTTCCCCACCCTCCAGGTTCCAGGGTAGCCCTTTCAAAGGGCAACCACACATCCCTCTTCTGGAGCAATCCGGAAGTCTTCTTCTTCTTTTTCTTTTTTTTTTTTTTTAACTGAGACAGTTTTTTCTTGTTGCCCAGGCTGGTGTGCAGTGGTGCAGTCTCGGCTTATTGTAACCTCTGCCTCCCGGGTTCAAGGGATTCTCCTGCCTCAGCCTCCTGAGTAGCTGGGATTACAGGCGCCCACCACCATACCCGGCTGCTCTTTTGTATTTTTAGTAGAGACAGGGTTTCATCTTCTTGGTCAGGCTGGTCTCAAACTCCTGACCTCAGGTGATCCACCAGCCTCGGCCTCCTACACTGCTGGGGATTACAGGCTTGAGCCACTGTGCAGGGCTGGAAGTCTTCTAATTAGAGACACTGCTTCTGCTTCCAGGAGATAAGTGGAAGAAAGCAGTTAGAGAAATGTTGCTTATCCATACTGTTTATGTGAGTCACTATTTTTTTCTTTTTTTGAGACTGAGTCTCACTCTGTCGCCTAGGCTTTAGTGCAGTGGTGTAATTTCAGCTCACTGCACCCTCCGCCTCCCGGGTTTGAGCAGTTATCCTGTCTCCGCCTCCCAAGTAGCTGGGATTACAGGCGGCTGATTTTTGTAGTTTCAGTAGAGATGGGGTTTCACCAAGTTGACCAGGCTGGTCTTGAACTCCTGACCTTGTCATCCGCCCGTCTCAGCCTCTCAAAGTGCTGGGATTACAGATGTGAGCCACTGAAGCTGGCCTCTACTTTTAAATTGTTCCTTACCCTTCAAGGTGCTCTTTAAATGTTGGCTCTGATGAGAAGCTTTGCTGGAGTTATTCAGACATGTCTTTGAATGTCTCATGGCATCACGCGCAAACTCTTGACACAGCACTTGTCACCTTGCAAGGCAGTTTGAAGATTTTGGGGTAAATCTCCTCCATTTAAACTGAAATTTTCTTTTTTAAAAAATTTTTAAGTGGTTTTTTAAATGGTGGACTGTGCTCCCTCCTCTCTGGACTGTGAGTAACAAACATCTTTCAAGGCAGATGTCTCCACATTTGTTATCTTACTCTACCTGATTAAAACAAATCTCAAGTACAGTTCAAAACAATTGGCACAGAGAACAGGGTGGTTGACAGCCTGTGAGAACATGCTTCTCCACTGCCCTAGGGTAACTAATTAAATACATAAAATGACATGCTGCTTAGAGAGGGCACAGCAGTCTACTGACCTACCTGTGCTTCAGCCACCGCTGCCTGAGGGTGCGTCTGCTGACTTTGACCTTGGTTTTCCACCCTAAACGATTGCAGGACCCAAAGGGAGATATTCCAGGATTTTGCCGAAGCTTAGGGTAGCTGTAGTTTGGGCAAACATTCTGAACTGGTACGTACAATGTGCCCAGCGCCCAGGCAAAGGATCTTGGAGGGGTCTGGGGGAATTGGCTTACTTACAAGGCTCCTCCTGAAGGAATGGGGGGAGAGGATTTTCTTAGGGTGCCAGGGGTGGATCTGATCAACTGGCCCAGCAGCCCTGGGAAGGTAAGGGCCACTCACACAATTGCTGTGGGATAGGCGTTGCGCCTGCTCCCTTCCAGAATTTGAGACTCAGTAGCTTTTCCTTTCTACATTCTTTAATGAGGTTGTTTAATACATTTGCAATTCAGTTAGATTTTTTTTCCATGATATTCTGTATTCCATCCTGGGATCCCCTGACCTTCTAAATGATTGTTTCTATTTGCATGCATTAAGGTTCCCTCTCTGTGTTGTAGAATTCTATGGGTTTTAATAAATGTGTAATGTCAAGGATCCACTGTTACACTATCAAACAGAATAGGTTCTGCCCAAAAACACATCTCATGCATTTTACTTACTCAGCTCTCCCTCCTCCCCTAAGTCTCTGGCAACCAGTGATCTGTTTACAATCTCTATAGTTTTGCCTTTTCCAGAACATCACATAAATGGAAAAAATATAGTATCTCTAGTTTTTTCACGGCTGGCTTCTTTCACTTAGCAATGTGCATTTCAGAACCATCCATGTCTTCTTGTGGCTCGGTTACATACTCCCTTTTATTGCTGAATAATTTTATTTGCTTGTTTGTTTTAGAGGGAGTTCACTCTTGTTGCCTGTGCTGGAGTGCAGTGGCGCGATCTTGGCTCACTGCAACCTCCACCTCCCAGATTCAAGCAAATCTGCCTCAGCCTCTCAGGTAGCTAAGATTACAGGCGTCCACCTCAACGCCCAGTAAATTTTTGTATTTTTAGTAGAGATGGGGTTTTGCCGTGTTGGTCAGGCCGGTCTTGAACTCCTGACCTCAGGTGATCCACCCATCTCCTCCTCCCAAAGTGCTTGGATTACGGGCTTGAGCCACCACACCTGGCCTGAATAATGTTCTTATTGCATAGTATAACACAATTTTGTTTATTCATTCATTTATGGAAGGACATCTTAGTTGTCTATCTACTTTTTGGCAGTCATGAATTAAGCTCCCATAAACACATGCAGGTTTTTTTTTTGAGATGGAGTCTGACTCTGTCGCCCAGGCTGGAGTGCAGTGGTGCAATCTCAGCTCACTGCCGCCTTCACCTCCCAGGTTCAAGTGATTCGCCCACCTCAGCCTTCAAAGTAGCTAGGACTACAGGTGTGTGACACCACACCCAGCTAATTTTTTTATGTTTTTAGTAGAGATGGGGTTTTACCATGTTAGCCAGGATGGTCTCAGTCTCCTGACTTGGTGATCCGCCTGCCTTGGCCTCACAAAGTGCTGGGATTACAGGTGTGAGCCACCGTGCCCAGCCCACATGCAGGTTTTTACATCATGGTATTTTCAAATCAGTTGGATATCATATTTAATTTTAACCAATAGTTAAACGTGTAGTGGGGGTAAATTTTTAAACACTATACAAGAAACCTGAATGACCTATGATTCTGAATATGTGAAGAGAATTCCAATTCACCTTTATACTGCATTCTCCCAAGCGTAGAAAAATGGATCTTATAGCTGTGCCAGAAAGGAGAAATAAGTTATTGGAGGAGTTTGGTCTTGAATGTCCAAGGGAGCACACTAGAACACTTGGTTATTCATTTATTTTTATTAAGTTTATTTCAAAGGAATGGGGGCCGGGTGTGACGGGCTCATGCCTGTGATCCCGGCACTTTAGGAGGCCCAGGCAGGTGGATCATTTGAGGTCAGGAGTTCAAGACCAGCCTAGCCAACATGGCAAAATCCTGTCGCTACTAAAAATACAAAAATTTGCCGGGTGTGGTGATGGGCACCTGTAATTCTAACTACTTAGGAGACTGAGGCCGGAGAATCACTTGAGCCCGGGAGGCAGAGGTTGCAGTCAGCCAAGATCACACCATTGCATTCCATCCTTGGCTACAAGGGGAAACTCTGTCAAAAAAAAGGAAACAAGGAAGGAAGGAAGGGAGGGAGGAAGGAAGGGAGGACCTTCTATCTTGCCCAGGCTAATCTTGACGTCCTGGGCTCAGGCAATCCTCCTGCCTCAACCTCCTGAGTAGCTGGGATTACAAGTATGAGCCACCATGCCTGAAACTAACCCCTGGTTATTTTAAAAGCAGCATCTGGTAAGCATTTTTTAGATAAGATTTTAAAATAAGCTTTGTTTTATAAACTGAAATCTAGCATTAAAAAATTAAATAGTTTCTATGTATACAAACTGGTTTAGAAGTTGGCAGCTGACACAATTCATTGTTGAGTAATCTGTCTCCTCTCCCATACCTCATTTCCTTGCAGCCAGGCTGGTCTCTTCCCTGCTTTCTGAATGTCCTGAGTTCATTCCACCCTTCCAACCATTTGTCAACGTGCCGTACCCAACTTCAGGGCCTTCCCTGTCTCTACTGATCTAAATGTGACTAAACTCTTCAAGATTTGGTTCCATTCCACCTTCATTCATGAAATCATCTTAGACTGTTTTATTTTCAATGTCCTTCACTTTCATTAAATACAACACAGCTTAGCCCTAATAAATAATTGATGGATTAATTAAAAACACATTAAGAATTTACCAGCCAGGTACAGTGGTTCATGCCTGTAATTCCAGCACTTTGGGAGGCCGAGGCGGTTGGGTCACGAGGTCAGGAGTTCGAGACACGCCTGGGAAACATGGCAAAATCCCATCTCTATGAAAAATGCAAAAATTAGCCAGGTGTCGCGTGCTCGCCTGTAGTCCCAGCAACTCAGTAAGCCGAGGCAGGAGAATTGCTTGAACCCAGGAGGCGAAGGTTGCAGTGAGCCGAGATTGTACCATTGCACTCCAGCCTGGGCAAGGAGAGCAAGACTCCACCATAAAAAGAAAAAAAAGAAAAAAAGAATTTACCACATTCTGGATCTTCTGCTTGGTTTTGGGAGGGCCTTAAAATGTTTTCATAAATGGCTTGTAATCATTTTGGGATTTCAGGCTTCCTTTGCAATGAAGCTCTAAGATTTCCATGAGAAGGAATATCTTTAAGTAGCCTTATCGGGACCTCTGCGTTATAATAATGGCTACCGTTTACTTGGTGACCACCAAATGTTGAATTGCGTCCTAAGTGCTTTACATATATTCATATGCGCCTAACATGACTTGTTCCCATTCTTACAGGCTAAGAGTCCAATGCAGAGAGAGTTAAGCAGCTTGTCCAAAATTGCATAGCAACTATGTTGTATACCCAAGATTTGAGCCCAGGCAGCTTGACACGGAGCAGACAGTGGCTCCTGTTTCCATCCCAGCTACATATAACCACTATGCACTACTGTCTTTATAGCAAAAAAAAGCACAAAGAATACTTGATAATTTTCTTAATTTGTAATTCTTCAGAGGAATTATCCATGTGCAAATTCCATTGTGACTGGTAGTCATACATTTATAAAAATTAGCCTGCGAGTCTGGGCACGGTAGCTCAGACGTGTAATCCCAGCACTTTGGGAGTCTGAGGTGGGCAGATCACCTGAGGTCAGGAGATCGAGACCAGCATGACCAACATGGAGAAACCCCATCTCTACTAAAAATACAAAATTAGCTGAGTGCGGTGGTGCAGGCCTGTAATCCCAGCTACTCAGGAGGCCAAGGCAGGAGAATCCCTTGAACCCGGGAGACAGAGGTTGCATTGAGCCGAGATCGTGCCATTGCACTCCAACCTGGGCGACAAGGGAGAAACTCCGTCTCAAGAAAAAAAAAAAAAAAAAAAAAAAAAGCCTGCTCATTGTATTCCAGTGGCATCCCGGCAGTACATCCTGTCCTGTACTTTTCTCTTGTTTTGTTTCTTGTTTTGTTTTGAGACAGAGTCTTACTCTGTTGCCCAGGCTGGAGTACACTGGCACAGTCTCAGCTCACTGCACCCTCTGTCTCCCAGATTCAAGCAATTCTTCTGCCCCAGCCTCCCCGGTAGGTGGGATTACAGATGTGTACCACCATGCCCGACTAGTTTTTGTTTTTAGTAGAGACAGGGTTTTACTATGTTAGCCAGGAGTTCAAGACCACTTGAACTCCTGGCCTCAAGCGACCCACCCACCTTGGCCTCCCGGAGTGCTGGGATCAGAGGCATGAGCCACCAGCCATGCCCGGTTGTGTCCAGTATCTTTGATGTATGCCTGACTCATCATCTCACAGTAGCTGCTGTGTTCTACTTTACGTTTTCCCTGGAAGTCCATTTTCTGCTGCTTGGTGATAATTCTGAAGTCTTTCTTACGACATTTCCCAGGGTCTACTCCGTGCACATGATGCTTGAGTGGGTGGAGACAGGCATTTATGTATCGATTCAAACATGCCCAATGTATTTAAGTTGTACTGATTGTGCTGTGGCCTCTGGGAATGTGTACGATTCTCAGAGGCAATGTTTAAACTAAATCAAACTGAAAAATTTATCTTTAAGTAACAACTTACAGATCTAGTAACCAAGCAAGGCTACACTGAACAGCGATGTTGTAAATCCATTATCCTGAATATTCTCTGACCTGACACAATTTTCCCTAAAGCTTCTGAAATGTTAAATTTCTTGCCAGACAAGCGCAATGAATTCCAACAACTGGCTTCATGAATTTTGCGCAGATGTTCCTGAGTCGTATCGCAGGATAGAAACACCCTGTGAGGAAGAGGCTAAGAATGGAGTGAACCTATGAAATCAGATCGTAGGAACACAACATCTTTGGGATGTCGTGAGATTTAGCCTGATGTAGGATGGCCACATCTGGGGGAGTGGGGTGGAAGAATTTAGTTTGAGTGCACTAACAAGAAATTAGGTGGGATTATCAGTGTCTTCCCCTCTAGGAGTGCCCACCTGTGGTGCAGAAATATTTTTCAGGGTTTATTTAGAAAATAATCAATAATAGCTAAATATGGCCAGGCGTGGTGGCTCAATCCTGTAATTCCAGCACTTTGGGAGGCCCAGGCTGGCTGATCACCTGAGGTCCGGAGTTGGAGACAAGCCTGGCCAACATGGTGAAACCCCGTCTCCGCCAAAAATACTAAAATTAGCCAGGCGTGGTGGTGGGCGCCTGTAATCCCAGCTACTTGTGAGGCTGAAGCAGGAGAATCACTTGAACCCGGGAGATGGAGGTTGCAGTGAGCTGAGATCACACCACTGCACTCCAGCCTGGGTGACAGAGAAGATTCAAAGAAAAGAAGAAAGAGAGAGAGAGAGAAAGGAAGGGAGGGAGAAAGGAAGAGAGAGAGGAAGAGAGGAAGAAAGGAGGAAAGGAAGGAAGGAAGAGAAAGAAAGAAAGAACATGTTATTCCCAGGAAATCAGGTGTTTCTTAGTAAGATTAATTACTGGGATTTATCAAACCCCAAGTTTGAGCCGGGGAGAAAGACTGAGCGGACTGTTTTTCCTCCTCCCAGTAGCTGGTGTATAAGAGGGCTGTCCCCTTGGCTCTTAATGCTAAGTAGCAGGACCATATGGAGTCTCACTGCCATTTCTGCTGTCACTCCTTGCCCTCTCTCCTCCCCATACGCGATGGGACATTTTCCAAAGTGGTTGTATCAAACGATGCTCTCACCGGCAGACTGAAAATTCCAGCTGCCCCACATTCTCACCAATGTGTGACATTGCCACTTTTTACCCCTCAATTTTTTTTCAACTTATTAACTTGTTTCATGTATTTTTATTTAATTACTGTGATTGCAGAGTTATATGTATTTAAGAATTTAGTATATTTTCTACTTGTTTTATTTTATAACTGAATATTTTTAAAAATTTGTGTTATAAATTTTCAATGTTTCCTTCGTATAATACATACAGTATGTATTATCAGTAGCACTTAATGTTTCTGTAAGAAAACAAATTACAAGGTCCAAGTAAAACATTGTTTAGAATTCTAAGCCTGTTTATAATTTAGGGACTGCCTATAATGGTTCATTTTGGGGTTTTATTTATTTAATTATACTGTTAGTTCTGGGGTACATGTGCAGAACGTGCAGGTTTATTACATAGGTATACATGTGCCATGGTGGTTTGCTGCACCCGTCAACCCATCATTTACATTAGGTGTTTCTCCTAATGCTCTGCCTCCCCTAGCCCCGCCCCCCCCATCCCCAGACAGGCCCCGGTGTGTGATGTTCCCCTCCCTGTGTCCATTTGTTCTCAGTGTTCAACTCCCACTTATGAGAGAGAACATGCAGTGTTTGGTTTTCTGTTCTTGTGTTAGTTTGCTGAGAAGGATGGTTTCCAGTTTCATCCATGTCCCTGCAAAGGACATGAACTCATCCTTAACTTTAACCACGTCAGTAGGTATCTCGTAGTTCTAATACACGTTTCTCTGTTAACCAGTGATACTGAGCAATTGTCACTTAATTACTGGTCATTTGGATACCGTCTTTTGTGAAATGATAGCTGAAGGATTTTGCTGCAGCACGTTCATCCCAGGTCAGGTGGCCAGTATGCCTGGGCCTGCTTCATTTTATTCCATTGGTCTATTTCTGGTCTAGCCTTGTGCTCATACTCATGGTCCTAATAAGCACAGTTTTATTATTATTATTATTATTATTATTTTTTGAGACAGAGTCTTGCTCTATTACCCAGGCTGGAGTGCAGTGGTGAGATCTTGGCTTGCTGTAACCTCTGCCTCCTCGGTTCAAGACATTCTCCCGCCTCAACCTCCTGAGTAGCTGGGATTACAGGTGCCCATCACCACACCTGGCTAATTTTTATATATTTTAGTAGAGATGGGATTTTGTTATGTTTTTCAGGCTGTCTCGAACTCCTGGCCTCAAGTGACCCATCCGCCTCATCCTCCCAAAGTACTGGGATTACAAGCATGAGCCACTGTGCCAGGCCTAGAAATAATTTTTTTAAAGTCCATTTCCATGTGTCTTTGGTCCATAATTTCTATTGAAAGAACAGCTCTCAGGCTTTTGTTTTTTTGTACCTTTACTGGTATCATGTCTTTTTTCTCTGACTGTTCTTGAGTTTTTCTTTAGCTTCCAGGAGTTTTATTATGCTGTGCCTACATGTGGCAGCCTTTGTTTTTGTCCTGATAGGAAGCCAGAAGGCTTTCTCAATGTGTGTGTGGCTTGATGTCTTTATTAGTCCGAGAAATTTGTCAGCCACTATTTCTTCTAACATCTTGTCCCATTCTCTTTTCTCTCTTTCCAGGAATCTTAAGTATGTTCAACTACTTACCATGTCTCATATGCCCCACTGCCTCATTTCTGTAATGTTCAGCATGTTTTCTTTGAGTTTAAGTCTGTGTGTTTTTCTACTAAGCTCTCTCTCAACATATGAATCCTTTCCTCTGCTGTATTAATCTACTGTTAAACCATCTACTGAGTTTTAATTTTAACCATTACTATTATTTTTGTCCTAGAATTTCTTTTTGGTTATTTTTATAGATTCCAATATTCTGTTGAAATTCTCCATCTTGTCATTTATTTTCTTAAACGTATAATCACAGTTCTTTTAAAGTTCTTGCCTTAATAGCTGCATCACCTTTAGGTCTGTTTCTTTCTTCTGTTTTAGTTTTTCTCCTGGGAGTTTGGTCATTTACTTTCTCATGTCTCCTGGCACGCAAGGTAATTTTTTCATTGCCAGACATTTTGCATAAAAAGTTGTAAGGTTCTGAATTATGCTCTGTTCTTCCATAGACGATTTAAACTTACTCTGGTTAATAGATATAAGTGCCTTTATTCAGGGCCTGAAATGATTTGAGCTTAGGTTTAAGCTTCTGGATAAGCTGATTTGTTTGGGGCTGTCCTTACTCTTGCTTGGGTCTGAATTGGTAAGCGCCCACGAGTGTTTCTTCAACTTCTTGGCTCTGTGTGAAATGTAAGTTTATGTTTCTAGCACCGTGAGCCTGCTAATTAGTCACAATTTTATGTTATGTTTATCAGCTTTTTGTTCGACTTCAGATTCAGCAAATAACCGTGAGGGAAGAGTGGAACAAGATGTCTCTTTTGTTCCTTTTCCCCAGGATCTTACCCCTCAGTCATGGAAGTCTCAGATGCCCTGAACTGTCATTTTCATCAATTCCCATGATGGTTCCAAAAATTCTAGGCTGTCACTTTCTGCTAGTTCTGTAGATTTCAAATTGGGATTCAGAAAATGCCCTAAGGAAAAGACAATACGGCTCACTTGGATTTTCAATACTTGGTTGCATTAGCTGTCTGATGCTATCAAAGTTTTTTTTTTTTTTTTTTTTTTTTTTTTTTTTTTTTTTTTTTTTTTT
>NW_022437028.1:3148177-3155467 GCF_009761245.1 Sapajus apella
AATGGGATTTAAAAAAAGCCCTAAGGAAAAAAACAATCCGTTTCCATTGTTTTTTAAATTTTTGTTTTCTTTGTTTTTTAGTTTTTTTTATTTTTTTTTTTTTTTTTTTTTTTTTTTTTTTTTTTAATTTGTTTGGTTTTGGATTTAATCAAAAATTTTAGTTCTTGTTAGATGATACCTCTAATAGAAGATGGTCATTATAACTGAAAGCAGATACACTCAATAATCTAGCCACCAAAATTGTTCAGTTAGGTTAAGAATCAGCAATGATGCTGAAACATACAGAGAAACTGAAACTATAAGCAGTGGTATGCTGATAAATGTTTAACAACCGGCCCTCCGTCAGAGTTGGGGCAGAGTCAGGAATCTCGCTTGTATTTTCCAATTTCTAGGGTGTAAGTACTTTAACACAGCAACCTCTAAGCTGTCAGCATGATGTCAGTGAACACAAAGTTGGGAAAAGATGTGCACAAGTAACTACTGGGAGCTGGTGCAAGCTGGCTCCAGTATACTTCTACCAGGAGGGCGCTATGCTTCAAAGAGATCAACTGACTGTTGTTGATAAGTCAGCTATGTTGGATCCCCTCCATTCACAAAGGATCAAGAGTATTCTCACAGTAACATATATCTAGCCAAGTATTGTGTTTGCCTTATTTTGCCCGGAAAGCCCCAGTTAGTCACCTATCTGGAGGCTTATAAATGCCTGATCCACAGCTATGGAAATCCACACTACATAGCATCCAGACAGGAGCCCAAATCATAGTGAAGGTGTGGGCATGGGTGAATTGCTGACTATTATAATGTGATGTGCTGCATCATCCACAAGGAAACAGCCTCAGAGTCCAGAAACAGACTTCTAAAGTTAGCACAGGGGAATACGATTTTGAAGCCAATACTTTTCAAAGTATAAGGGCATTTTTTCAGGATACAGTGTACACATCAAATTAGAGTGCTTTATATGACACCATGCCCCAGATAGGAAGAATATATGGGTCTGGAAACAAAAAGATAGTGATAGGCTTATCCCCACTTCTCATCACTGCCAGTGGCCCACTGGGACTTTGTATTTTCTTTTCCTGGAACCGTGGGCTCTGGCAGCTGGTTCCTAAAGGGAACATACTGAATAGAGGACACAGCAAGGGTCCCTCTGAACTTCAGCCTACAAGTGTGACTGACATACTTTGGACTTCTCATGTCCACCAATCAGCAGATGTGAAGAGGAGTCACCAACTTGGCAAGTGTGATTGAGTCTCATCAACAGGAGGTTGTAGGGCCACTTTCATTCAGTGAGGACAAAGACAAATACAGGGGAAACCAGGATATTCCTGGGTGTTTTCTGGGACGTCCTGAGCCATTGTAACTATGAATGAACACATGCAGCAACTCCAGCCTCAGAAGGCTATGATTGCCCAGTATCCTGTTCCCCAAGAAACCAAATTTGAATCAAACCACCAGATAAGCCGCTAACTTGCCAATAAAGCCATCACCATCCACCAATCAAGCCACTATGACCTGCCAAATTGAAAGCCAAGGGTGGGAGGGTATAGAGAACAAATGACGGAGGAGGAAGAGGATGAGTACCAGCTATAACCCCAAGATGCACTGTAGCAATGGGGCAGTAACTTGTCCCACAAGCCAAATTTCTTTTAGAAAGGCCACGGTGGAGCTGTTGCCTGTACATATGTGGACAGGTAGACCTGAGATCACCATAAAGATCCCCGGGTTAGATCCCTGCTGCCAGAAGCATAGTTGACTCATAGTATCAGCTTCTGGGTCCATCATCATGTTCATTCTGAGGTCGCTTTTCACCCAGGCTGCTCCTATTCAGTTAATGGGAATAGTAAGGGAACCAGTACACACTCCTTCCCGCATAATGTGGGATTCTCTTAATGACCAAGTTTGGCTCTTCATTGACCCGAACAAAACTTTCTTAGAACTGTGTTGCAGTCTGAGCCCCTATCTATCCAATCCTTCTTCCCTCCCCCTACTTTAGCACAGGTGTCAGACCAGCAGCATGGTCTGAAAGCTCTTTCTGACAGTGACTGCTTTCCCCGCTTTGTCCTTCACAGCTGTTACCCCAATACATACCTTGCATGGCTAATCCCATCTTGGCTTCTCCTTGTTTGACAAAATCGAACACAGCCTGAATCCTGGGGTCCTCAGGTGTCTGAGGAAGAATGTCAATAAAAACAGACTGAAAGAGTATTCTCAAAAAGGTAGAAAGGAAAGAAGTAGTAATACCTTAGAAAACATTGTATGAAAGTGCTTCAAGATTGCATGGTTAACGACTTCAAATACTGCAGAGAGTTAAATGGGGTGAGAATTAAATGAATGCAGTGGGTCAAAAATTGGGTTACAGTGGCAGAAAAATACAGTTGTGTTTCCCCTCAAGAGTCCTAGGCAATGCCTATTGTCTTCCTATATTCACAACTTACCCTTCAAAGTGTCTTGGCTTCAACAATAAATTATTTTTGTTTTAGTTAGCTACTGCTGCCTAGTAAATTACTCTATAACTTAGTGTAATAAAGCAACCACCATTTTATTATACTTAGAGTTTCTGTGGATCAGCTGTTTAGACACGGCCCAGAATGAATGCCTTGTCTCTGCTCCATAATGTAGACAGCACAAGGTGGGAAAATACAGATGTCTGTGGCTTGAACTATTGGAGATTGAGCTTAGCTGAGACTTTTAACCAGAACACATGTGCATGGCCTCCCTGTCTCTTGGGCTTCCTCACAACATGGCCACCTCAGGGTGGTCAGGATTCTCACATAGTGGCCCATGGCTGCAAGAGTAGATATTCCACTGAAAATGGAGAAAGCCACCTAGCGTTGGAAGTCCTAGAGCATCACCACCACTCCTGCCGTAACCCATTGCAGGGCTTGGCAAACTTTTTCATAAAGACCTCGTAGTAAAAATATTAAGTTTTGTGAGACAAGAGGCAAAAAGAAGGGTATTAGGCAGGTTCTTACATAACCAATTAAAACGGAACCATTTAAAAATATAAAAACCATTTTCAGCTCATATCGTAAAATACTGAGAAGCTGGCCAGATTTCACTCCCAAGCCATGGTTTGACGACCCATGACCTCTTGGTCAAAGATTCAAGGAGAGGGGACGTGCAGCCCATCTCTTGACTAGATGGATGAAACCTAAGAATTTACAGCCATGGTTTGAAACTGGCCAACCACCCTCTTTAGTAGAAACTTCTCTTAGTGCACTTTGAGTAGAAGGATGGCTTTTGGTGGTGGTTGTTGTTTTGTTTTGTGTGAGACAAGGTCTTGCTTTGTTGTCTAGTGTGGAGTCAAGTGGCACAATCATGGCTCACTACAGTCTTGACCTCCCTTGCTCAAGAGATCCTCCTGCCTCAGCCTCCCATGTAGCTAGGACTACAGGCACATTCCACATGCCCGCCTTATTTATTCATTTATTTATTTACTTATTTATTTATTGATGTAGAAAGCGGGTCTCACTATGTTGCCCAGGGTGGTCTCAAACTTCTGGACTCAAGTGATCCTCCCACCTCAACCTCCCAAAGTGCTGGGATTACAGGTGTGAACCACAATGCCTGAACAGCATAATGTTGATAAGGGACAATTGCAGTGATTGAAGACTTTGGAAGAGGGAGTGAGAAAGTGGGAACTTCCAAAGACTCTAGAAAAGATGGAGAATGTATTTGAAAGGTGATAACGTATTTCTTGTTTGTTCTTCTTTTTTTCTTTCCCTTCTCTGCCTTTATGTCTCCTTCCTCTTACTATTGGGGCAGAGACATAGGTTTGTAACATGAAGAAAATATGCTGAATGTCTACTCATGGCTTAAGGCCCCAGAAGAGGTGTTGAAACTCAATTCCCCAAAGGAGTCACACAGGTAATATCAATGAATGAAGTCTGCTGCTATTATATAAAGAAGTATCTTTTACTTCTGCAGATAAAAATGTTCCCCCTTGTTTTTCTAAAAACATACCACTCCTTCCTACCTCAACCTCACTTTTTATAAAAAAGATTATTTTAGATTCAGGGACTACATGTGCTTCTTTGTTACATGGGTATTGCATGTGTAATGGTGGGGATTGGGCTTTTAGTGTCTCCATCACCCAAATATTAAACATTGTACCCAAAGGGTAATTTTTCAACCATTAATCTTTGTCCTCCTCCCCCACTTTTGGCGTCCACAGAGCCTGTCATTTCCACCTTTATGTCCATGTGCACCCATTTTATGATCCCAGTCGCTGGGAGTGCTAGCAACAGTTGGTAGTTCCCTGCTCTCTTTGGGAACTACCTTAGCAATAGAGAGACACCTCACCCCAGGCCACACCCCCTTCCTGGAACAGCCTGCATCCCATGACTGATGGATGTCAGGATGTAAAGGCTAGTTCCTCTCACCCTAATTTGGGCTAGCTGTAGAGGGTCAGTCCCTCTTGAGAACTGCCCGTAGGGTTGACTGAAGCTTCTGTTGAGACTTCAGCAGGGTCCAGTTTCTTCCTCTGCTCAACGTTGCTTCTTCCCCTCCTTTCCACTGGTGTTGGTCGCAATGAAGTGGTCTCATCATCTGGGATAATACCCAAGGTTCCTGGTCTCACACCAAGGAAATAGGGGATGCAGACACATAAGAAGTGAGCTTAGGAGCAGAGGTTTAATACACAAAAGAAAAAGAAAGAAGAATAGCTTTCTCTCCTGTGAGAGAGAGGGGCATCTGAGTGGGACTTCTGGTTTTGTGAAGTTCATGGGATTTTATAGACTGGCTTGAGGAGGTGGTGTCTGATTTACATAGGGCCCAAAGATTGGTTGGACCAGGTGTGGCGTTTACATAGCACGCAAAGAAGCTGGCCACCCCACCCTAATCTTCCATTATGCAAATAGCTTCTCTACCTGGCTAGCGCCATGGTGCCTGCTCCTTATTGTACTTGTGGTTGGCAAAGTAAAGGGAAGATGGAGCCAATGAATCTTTTAATTCCTGGGCCACCACATCCACTGTACATCAAGAGCGCAGAGAAGACCTGTTAAAGAGTAGTGTCCTCTTCTGTTCTGGGGATCAGTATTATATTCAGTTAGAAACCCTGATTACTTAGGAATGTTTCAAGGTGAAGTCTATGGGATTCTCATGCTCTTGTGAAGCTTAGAATTATACATAAAAACTTGAATAGAAGTTTGACATTATCTCCCTGGGGAGTACAGGCAGAGCCATCACAGACAGAGCAACTTGATGGCCCCTAAATCAACCCACTCATTTAATAAAATGAAGACATGGCTGGGTGTGGTGACTCACACCTTAATCCCAGCACTTTGGGAGGCCGAGGAGGGTGGATCACCTGAGGTCAGGAGTTCCAGACCAGCCTGACCAACATGGAGAAACCCCGTCTCTACTAAAAAATTAGCGGGGTATGGTGGTGCATGCCTGTAGTCCCCGCTACTTGGGAGGCTGAGGCAGGAGAATCACTCGAACCCGGGAGGCTTAGGCTGCAGTGAGCCGAGATCGCACCATCAGACTCCAGCCTGGGCAACAAGAACAAAACTTCATCTCAAAAAAAAAAAAAAAAGTAAAATAAACAAGGACACTTGGGCTCAGAGAAGTTGGAGGAGTGGCCCACATTCAGATATGGTAAATCCCTTACAGGATTCAGCCTCCCAAAGTGCTGGGATTACAGGCCTGAGCCACCGTGCCTGGCTGTGTCCTAGTTTATTAAATGAGTGGGTTGATTTAGGGGCCATCAGTTGAAACCAGAATTCCTCACTCCATCCCAGGGTCTTCCTCTACAGTCTGTTGTTACCCTCACCCTGCCCCATCCACCATGTTAGCCTTGCAATCTGGATTTTTGTTTTTTTTGTTTCATTTCATTTCATTTTTTTTTTTTTTTGAGACAGAGTCTCCCTCTTGTTGCCCAGGCTGGAGTGCAATGGTGCCATCTCGGTTCACGACAAACTCCGCCTCTAGGGTTCAAGTGATTCTCCTGTCTCAGCCTCCCGAGTAGCTGGGATTACAGGCGCGTGCCACCATGCCCAGCTAATTTTTTGTACTTTTAGTAGAGATGGGGTTTCACTATGTTGGTCAGGCTGGTCTCGAACTCCTAACCTCAGGCAATCCACCCGCCTTGGCCTCTCAGAGTGCTGGGATTATAGGTATGAGCCACCGTGCCCACCGCAATCGGGATTTTTAACTCAAACCACAACAGTACCTTCCACAGACACTAATGAGTTATACATTGTACATTCCCTAATGAGTATGAAGCAATTAAAGGATTATGCTGAAATAATGTATGGGCTGTGTCAAGGCAAAAATGAGAAATTCGATTTGCATAGAGCACTATTGATTAGCACACTGTATCATCACTCTGAAAACCATCAGGATGGCATTCAGGGAACTCTGAGATGAGAAGGAGATAGTGGGGCATGCAGAACATGGAACATCTCTATTTGCGAGCCAACAAAAGCATGTCAGCAGCCCCAGCTGCCTCTGCCACCCCTCCCCATTCCCCCAGCACTACACTGACAGATCTAAATATGAAGAAGAAAAATGTCTCCGACAGGCTGTTATTTTGCTGCCTGAATTGTGTCAGGGAAGTGTAAATATAATCACATTTTATCCGCCAATCTGAAATGGATTTCTGAGGAAGGGATCACAGTGTTAGGAGTAATCTTTTTCATTGTAGCATGCCTTGATTGAAAATAACTCCCTTGTTACTATCCGTAATGTGTTCAAGGCAGAAAAAAAACAGTGCAGTTCACGACAGAATTACTAGGCAATTCAATCAAAACCCTGCGCCTCGCTCTTCAGGTTAGAAGGGAGACAGGTAAGTCCAAGATTTGCCTCCAGAGTGTGTGGATGGTTCTGAAAAACCTTCATGGAGACATCCGCGTCTCCAGTGGTTACACTGAGAACCGTGGCACACACAAGAGCCCCAGGCACGGTGGCTCACGTCTGTAATCTCAATACGCTGGGATGCTGAGGCAGGAGAATCACTTGAAGCTAGGAGTTTGAGACCAGCCAGGGCAACAAAATGAGACCTTGTCTCTACAAAAACTAAGCAAAATTAGTTGGATATGGTGGCGTGTGCCTATGGTCCCAGCCACTCAGGAGGCTGAGGTAGGAGGATCACTTGAGCCTGGGAGGTCGAGGCTGCGGTGAGCCATGCTCACACCACTGAACTCCAGCCTGGGCAACAGAGTGAGACTGTACCTTGAAAGTAAGAAAGAGAGAGAGAGAGAGAGAAAGAGAGAGAAAGGAAGGAAAGAGAGAGAGAAGAGAGAGAAGGGAAGGAAAGAGAGAGAGAATGAAAGGAAGGAGAGAGAAAGA
>NW_022437028.1:3155477-3211096 GCF_009761245.1 Sapajus apella
AGAAGGGAAGGAAAGAGAGAGAGAATGAAAGGAAGGAGAGAGAAAGAGAGAGAGAGAGAGAGAAAGGCTAACTTCTCCTAAAGCAGCCATTTAATCCCTTGGTTTGGCCATTTCTTCGCCCTTTTAGGAGAGCTTTTAATTCTAGCGTGGGGTAAACAGACTCTTCCTTCTTCACCCCAAGTCCTAAACACACTACATTTATACCCTAATCATTAGTTTTGTCTTACTTTTTTGTTAAATGAATATATACAGAATTGCCAATTGGACTTCCTCCCTCCCTCCCTCCCCTCCCTCCCTTCCCTTCCTTCCTTCCTTCCCTTTCTTTCTTTCCCTTTTTTCTTTCCTTCTTTCTTTCTTTTCCCTCCCTCCCTTCCTTCTTTCCTTTCTCTCTCTCTCCCTTCTTCCTTCCCTCCCTCTGTCCTTCTCCTTCTTCCTCTCCCTCTCTCTTTCTTTCATCTTCTTTTTAATTTTTTTTATTTTTTGAGATAGGGTCTTACTCTGTCACCCAGGCTGGAGTGCAGTGGCACAATCCTAGCTCTCTCCAACCTCAAATTGCTGAGTTCAAGAGATCCTCCCACCTCAGCCTCCCAAGTAGATGGGACTATAGGCATGCACCACCATGCCAGACTCTCTCCCTCTCCCTTTTTTTTTTTTTTTTTTTTTACTTTTGGGGAGATGGAGGTCTTGCTATGTTGCCCGGGCTAGCCTCAAACTCCTGGGCTCAAGTGATCCTCCAGCCTTGGCCTTCCAAAATGCTGGGATGACACACGTGTGCCATTGCCCCCAGCCAAGAACTTCGTTTCCATGTCAGATAGTCAGGCTGAGTTGAGATGATTCTATTACAAAACAGAGACACCTGATGTTTAACTGGACCTACACCCTTATGTGTGTATGTGTGTCTATGAAATATTCATGTATTCATTCCACTTGCAATGAGTCATAAGCACATTCTCAGCCTTGTACCCACCTCCACTGCCATCGCTCTTAGAGTGTATGACCTGACCCCCAGAGAATACCTCCCCTTTAAGGAGAAGCAAATGCATGAAGAAGCATTGAGGTTGTCTTTAGAGCCGCCAGCTCCCGGAGATCAAACAGGCTGTTCCAGACTGCTCACCGTTGTCATAGCACGTGTAATGTTGCTTGAATTAAGAGCAGAGGAAAGCTGCAAAGATCACCTCAGGTGTCTGCCAATAATGTGACTTGACATTTTAAGCTGGTCCCCTATTACTTTTGCTCTTTTCACTGAGAAATATCCACATGACACCTCCTCAAAATTGTCAAAGCACCAACGTAGACCCTATCCTCCCTGCTCAGGCATTCAGAGAGGAGGAAAAGCAGAAATATTCACGACACAGTTACATTCTCGGATAAAATTACTTATCTAAATTTAGAACTAGGCCAGGCTTTGAGGCTTGCCCTCCGTTCGAGGTCTAACGCATGAAAGACCTTGTGTCGGGCCGTTTTTCGGGCTTGCTTAGAAGGGGGCATTTAATCCAATTTGATCTCCAGTGAATGCATCAGGGGCTGAATCTCTGCCGCTGGGGGAACCACGCTGCCCGCCCTCTGGTTTCCAGGCACTTTGAGAAAGATTCTTTTTGATGTCAGTGGGAGCTCTGTTTCCACAAGAAACTGCAGAAAGAAATGGAGAGCCAGGGTCTCTTTTTGAGAACATTTCTCCCCTGGTTTGTCAGGCGATAATAGTCACTGTGCGGAGGGTGGGAACAAATGCGTTGCATGGTTAGTGCTGGGTCGGGATGGGTGGGAGCATTTTCTTATAATGAGGGAATTTGGATATTTAGCCTATATAAGGCCAAACCCCTTCCAGTAGAAACGATTAGTAAAGTCATCACGTGAGGTGATTTTTGTATCATCTCAGCTACTGCTCTAATTAAAAAAAAAAGGGGGGGGCAAGTTATATAAAAGTCACAAAGTCATTAGTGTCCATCAGTAAAAGAAAGAATTTGAGGCCAGGTGCAGTGGCGTACACCTGTAATCCCAGCACTTTGTGAGGCTGAGGCAGGCGGATCACCTGAGGTCAGGAGTTCGAGACCAGACTGGCCAACATGGTGAAACCCCATCTCTACCAAAAATACAAAAAAATTAGCCTGGCATAGTGGCATGCCCCTATAATCCTAGTTACTTGGGAGGCTGAGGTAGGAGAATCCCCTGAACCTAGGAGGCGGAGGTTGCAGTGAGCCGAGATGGCGTCACTGCACTCCAGCCTGGGCAACAAGAGTGAAACTCCAGCTCAAAAAAAAGAAAATTTGAATCTCAAACTTCTTTTTTCCGGAGCCACACTCTTCCCCCAGCCTGCCACAAACATTCATAATCAAGGCTCTAGGTGAGGACTTCAATTAGTAAATGATTATTCTTCACAATGTCATCATAAGCAGAACCTCTGTGTTTTCAAGATTCCCTTATCATTTGCTCAAGGTGTATCAGTTAGCTTTTGCTGCCTAATAAGTAGCCCTATTTGGTAGATTAAAAACTCGACCATTCACAGCTTACGTAGGTGGGCAATTGGGATGCTTCTTCTGTTGTGGTGATGTTTATGGTTCACTCACATAACTAGGTATTGCCTGAGGGAGCAGGATAACTGGGTCACACATCCTCACCATCCAGAAGGCTAGCCCAGGCTGGCTCACAAGTTGGTGACTACAGGGTTTTTAAGAGCAGCAAAAGAGGAAGCCACAAGTGCTCTCCATGCCTAAGAATGAAACATAAACAGCGCCTGCTGGGTGTGGTGGCTCACACCTGCAATCCCAGCACTTTGGGAGGCCAAGGCGGATGGATCAGCTGAGGTTAGGAGTTTGAGACCAGCTTGGCCAACATGGTGAAACTCCGTCTCTACTAAAAATACAAAAACGTTAGCCAGGTGTGGTGGCGCACGCCCAGAATCCCAGCTACTCAGGAGGCTGAAACAGGAGAATGACTTGAACGTGAGAGGTGGAGGTTGCAGTGAGCCAAGACTGCGCCATTGCCCTCCAGCCTGAATGACAGAGCAAGACTCTGTCTCAAAAACAAACAAATGAACAAACAAACAAAAAACTAAGTAAATCAAAAGGCTAACCTGGATTCAAAGAGTGGAGAAGTAGACCCAGCTCCTTGATAGAAGAGGCTATACTATATTGTGGTGAATTTTGTAATCGACTCTAGGTTTGCTGGGGCCAATGTGTTTTGGTGGTGGTGGTGGCTTTTGGAGTTTTTGTTGTTGTTGTTGTTTCAGTTGGAGTCTCACTCTGTCGCCCAGGCTGGAGTGCAGTGGCACAATCTCTGCTCACTCTGCCTCCCAGATTCAATCAATTCTCCTGCCTCAGCCTCCTGAGTAGCTGGGATTACAGGCGTGCGCCACCGCACCCGGCCAACTTTTGTATTTTTAGTAGAGAGGAGGTTTCACCATGTTGGCCAGGCTGGTCTCCAGCTCCTGACCTCAGGTGATCCACACACCTGGGTCTCCCAGAGTGCTGAGATTACAGGCATGAGTCACCGCTCCCAGCATGCCGGGGCTAATGTTTTAATACTGTGCAGGTATAGCAGAGAGTTGCTAATGAACAGGAACCAGATCCAGCCTGAGCTTCTTTCTAATGCTTCCCTAGACCAGGAGAGAAAAGGATTGGGCAATTCAATGTTGTTGAATGAAAGCAAGTGGAGAGCTTAAAAGTATACAGACTTGGTGCTAGAAATATAAACACAGAAAATGTCGTGAATCTGAATAATGTTGCACACTCATGTTAAGGTAGAGAGGGCCACTTGTCCCCTATCAGGTCCTCTGCTGCTTCTCATTCTGCCTCCACATGGCAGGGGTCCTTTTAGGATTTCACCGTCTATAATCACAATGCTTTGGGAAGCAGAGGCAGGCAGGAGAATTGCTTGAGGCCAGCAGCTTGAGACCAGCCTGAGCAAGATAGTGAGACCCTGTTTCTACAAAAATAGATATACAAAAATTAGCCAAATGTGGTGTTGGTCACTTACAGTCTCAGTTACTTGGGAGGCTGAGATGGGAGGATCACTTGGGAGCCCAGAATTTCAAGGCTGCACTGAGCTATGATAATGTCATTGCTTGCCAGCCTGGGTGACAGAGAAAGACCCTGTCTCAAAAAAGAAAAAAAAAAAACGAATAATAAAAAAATAAACCTCTTTTTTGCATACCTGGGAGCTCCCCTTAGACTATGGGTCTGAAGCCGTGTTTCCTCTTTGATGCCTAGAAGGAAAATGTTCCATCTATTTGAGGCCACACTCACCCACCAACAGGCTTTTATGGGTTAACCATGTTTGAAAGCAAAGCATTAACACCTAGACGAGAATGACTCCCATGTAACAAAGGGATTATTTTCTCCTTGGAAACATTTTCCAGAGAAGTGCCTCCCCAATTCCCCCTCTGGAGAGGCATTTATGACCTGCTTAAAAAAAAATCCAACAGGGAAGTTAGTAAAATTTGCCTTTAATGCTCCCCAGCTCTTTCTTTCTGTACCCTATTTTCTGATTATTCTTCTCATGTCAACATAGCCTGGTTTTGAGAACACTGTGTATGTCTGCTTTTGCCTGAGTTTTCAGCCTCTGGTAAGCACAACATACCAGATATTTATACCTTCATGGCTTACCTAACTGTGCCACCTTTTCAGAGGTATTTGCAGTATTTGTATGTTAAACTTGACCTCTAATACAAAATACAAGGTTTTTTTGTGTGTTTTTTGCTTTTTGTTTTGAGACAATGCTGCCCTGTCACCCAGGCTGGAGTGCAGTGGTGTGATCATAGCTCACTGTAGCCTTTTCCCTTTACGCTTAAGCAATCCTCCCACCTCAGCCTCCTGAGTAGCTTGGACTACAGGTGCATCCCACCACACCAGGCTAGTTGTTTTTTTTTTTTTTTTTAAATGGGATCTCACTGTGTTGTCCAGGCCAGACTCAAACTCCTGGGCTTAAGCAATCTTCCCACCTCAGCCTCCCAAAGTGCTGGAATTACAGGCATGAGCTACTGTGCTAGATCAAAATATAAGGTTTTTTGTTTTGTTATTTTTTCTTTTTGAGACAAAGTCTAGCTCTGGCGCCAGGCTAGAGTATAATAGCACGATCTCAGCTCACTGCAACCTCTGCCCCCCAGGTTCAAGCGATTCCCCTGCTTCAGCCTCCAGAGTAGCTGGGACTACAGGTATGCACCATCATGCCTGGCTAATTTTTTGTATTTTAGTAGAGACTAAATCACCATGTTGATCAGGGTGGTCTCGATCTCCTGATCTCATAATCCACCTGCCTTGGCCTCCCAAAGTGCTGGGATTATAGGTGTGAGCCACCATGCCTGGCCAAGGTTTTATTATCAGTGAAACAAAAGTACAGAATCACTTTAAATATTGTAAGTACCTATGAAAGATGTAAATGGGTTTTGGATTGAAAATGAATTGCACTTAAGAAGATAACTGTGTAACTGCAGAGATTAATGGGGCCACCTGGGGTAAGGACCTTTCTCAGTCATTCATCAAATTGAACCTTCTGGTAATTTTGGTTATTTGAGGTCACACCAAAGTGACACACATGGAGTGAGGTCGCACCAAAATCCTGTAACCTTCTGAATTGTAACCTTCTCTTCAATCCCAATTGCCTGTTTTCCGTTAGATTCTTCTATCCAGAACCTGTGCAGGTGTCCTACAATACAACTCCATTGTGCATTTGTCACTGGTTCTGAGGTTGTTACAGGGCTGCCAAATGGCAGCCAGATGGGTATGCCCACTGCACAGCAACATGCCAACACACTGAGACAGCAGGGCTTGCAGCAGAGAAAGAGTTTAATAATTACAAGCCTGCCAAACAAGGAAACAGGAGGAATTCTTGAACCTCAAATCCATTTCATTGGGGGGTTTTCGGCTAGTGTGTTTAAGGGAATCATGGAGGGTTAGGAGGTAAAAAATTGGAATTGTTGATTGGTCGGGGTAAGAGAGATGAAATTCTCAGGATGTGGAAAATGCTTTCTTCCATGAGTCAGTTTCTTGTGAGCCTGCAGACCAGCTGGTGTCAGTAGTTTTGGATAGCCTCGTTGGTATGCAGAACCTAAAGGAGAAACTCAAACAGAAAGTTTATCATCTCATAATGTCTTTGATTTTATCTATAGAAGAAATAAAGAGTCTTGGGATAAATAGCAACCAGCTACAAGGAAGTATAACAAAGGGCAAGCTGTCTTAACAAGGACTGCTGATTGTACTGCATGCCTAGCTGAATTTTGTTTTCTCCCCTTAATCAATTTTATAAAATTTTAGTTCAAGGAGAGAACCTCAGATTCTTTTCTGAACCAGTGCATCCTCAAGGATTCTCATGGTTCTTCTGGCTGTGGTTGGACCATTTTCTTAAGAAGAAATTCTGGCCAAGGTGGAGGAGGGCAGTTGGCAGCCTGGCCCATGCCAGCGTCTTTATTCTTGAAAATGTCCCTGAGATGTCACTGCTGAGGAGCACAGATAGGGAAACAGAACGTGGATATGACTGACAACCAAAATGAGTGAGTGAGGCATAAGTCTCCCTTTTTTTTTTTTTTTTTTTTTTTTTTAGGACAGAGTCTTGCTCTGTTGCCCAGGCTGGAGTGCAGTGGTCCAATCTTGGCTCACTGCAACCTCCTCCTCCTGAGTTCAGGTGATTCTCATGCCTTAGCCTCCTGAGTAACTGGGATTACAGGTGTGCGCCACCATACCTGGTTAATTTTTGTGTTTTTATTAGAGACGGGGTTTCACCATGTTGGCCAGGCTGGTCTCAAACTCCTGACCTCAAGTGATCTGTCTGCCTACTCTTCCCAAAGTGCTGGGATTGCAGGCATGAGACACTGTGCCTGGCCTCGATCATCAAAGTTTATCCAGCCACTTCAGGGCACATCCAGGAAAAGCACGAGCCACAGATACATTTGTGGCTGTTTTTTAGAAAAGGTTTTCGGTAGGGAGGTTAGCATTTTTTTTTTTTTTTTTTTTTTTTTTTTTACTCAAGACAGTCTCACTCTATTGCCCAGGCTGGAGTGCAGTGGCGCCATCTCAGCTCACTGCAACCTCCGCCTCCCAGGTTCAAGTGATTCTCGTGTCTCAGCCTCCCGAATAGTTGCGATTACAGGTGCCTGCCACCACGCCCAGCTAATTTTTGTATTTTTAGTAGAGACGGGGTTTCACCATGTTGGCCAGGCTGGTCTGGAACTCCAGACCTCAAGTGATCCTCCTGCCTCAGCCTCCCAAAAGTACACCACTGCACCCAGACAGGAGGTTAGTGTTAATAGATTTCTTTAAAGAGGGGGAATGGAAGAGGGGCAGGCAGGCAGCAGATAGCTACATTCCTGAGAGAATTTAGTTAGTTTCTAGTAAATCTACATTTTACATAAGATAATATGAATGTCTGGAGAGAAAAAAGGGACTAACGGAAGAGTCAGTTGTGCAGATCTCTCTGGGTAGATGGAAGAAGGAGTCTTGCCTTTGTTCTGCACCTGGGAAGATAAGCGTGTAATCAACATTATCAGTTTGGAGTTTTAGGAGCTACACTTAGGTTGCAGATCTAAAGTTACATTTGGCATGTCCTTGTTTATGGGAGGCCAGGAAAGAATTTGCTTATGAATGATATGGAGGCTGTCCTTCCCAGATGCCTGAGGTCTTTCATCTCTCCATGGGCGACCTGGCAGGTGCATAATATTAGTGAAAGCTATTCATTTGGAAGAGGATGTTGCAATGACTTTCTCTTTTGCAGAAGTAGTTTGGGGGACCCTGAGATTTTTATTTTCCTTTACTTGACTAAGATACAGCAGTAAGCAAACAAAACCCACACACACACCCAGCATTGTTGCTTTAGATAATGTTAGGCTAGACTCTTCACTGCTTTCTATATTCCATGCTTTCCCTGCTGCCAACCTTCCCCTATGTTCGTTAAAGAAAGGAAGACAGAAAGAAAGATGGAAGAAGACACATAGCATATTGAACCACATTGACTCATCATTGCTTACTGCAACTGTGTAGGAAGAGGATGGATGACCCCCAGTGAGTAATGAGGCTCAGAGAGAGCTGAGGGTCCCCAGGTCATCCAAGGTCAGCTCGACTCCATCGTCCCATCATTACCCCACTTGCTTCCTTGAGAGTTTAGAAAACTGAAGATTTTTCTAAAGACAAGAAATTAGAACTGAAACAATCATTGGAGCTATCCAGCTCAAGTCCCTTGGTAAAGATTTTTTAAAAAATAATCCTGACTGGTACATCGGTGTGTTCATTTTCCATTGCTGCTGTAACAAATTAAAGCCATAAGAAAATATTAATGGCTTAAAGCAGTGCAGAATTATCTTACAGTTCTGGAGGTCGAAAGTCCAAAATATACTAACACTGACCTGTCAGCAGGGGTTGTTCATTTCTGAGGATTCTCAGGGAAAGTACATTTTTTTGGCTTTTGCAATTTCTGGAGGTCTCCATATTCCTTGGTTGATGGTCCCCATGGGGGCCACAGGCTCTTGTCCCCCTAAACAGTTGCTGAAATGTCACTGGCGTGTAACAGGTTGGTTAATCAAAGAAAGACATACAAGTTTATTCAACGTGTATACCCAGGAGACTTCAGAATGAAGACCCAACCCAACAGTAAGAAACAGAAGCTCATATTCCATACCGAGAAAGAATGCAGACTCAGCAAAGCCAAAAGCAGGTTATGTTGCTAAATCAGGTTTAGTGGCAAGAAAGGTTTTGAGAAAGAGTTTAAAGGAAGAGACCTGGGTAGCAAAGGTGATCTTGTTATAAAGGCGAAATCTCCCTCAGAGAGAAGAGGTGGTCAAGGTTTCTTTTCAGATTTTTCCCCCTTTTACTTTAGATTCAGGGTTATATGTGCAGGTTTGTTACAAGGGTAGATTGCATGATGCTGAGGTTTGGGATATAATGAAACCCATCACCCAGGTAGGGAGCGCAGCACCCAATAAGTACTTTTTGTTTATTTATTTATTTTATTTTATTTTTGAGACAGTTTCACTCTGTTGCCCAGGCTGGAGTATGGTGACACGATCTCGGCTCTCTGTAACCTCCACCTCCTGGATTCAAGCGATTCTTGTGCCTGAGCCTCTTGGGTAGGTGGGATTACAGGTGCACACTACCACACGCTGCTGATTTGTGTATTCCTAGTAGAGATGGGGTGTTGCCATATTGGCCAGGCTGGTCATCAACTCCTGATCTCAAGTGATCTGCCCGCTTTGGCCTCCCAAAGCTCTGGGTTTACCGATGGGAGCCACTGTGCTTGGCCTCAGTAGGTACTTTTGAAACCTTCGCCTCCCTCCCTTCCTCTCCCTTCTTGCATTTCCCAGTGCCTATCATTCCCATCTTTATGTCTGCGTGTACCCAATGCTTACCTTCCATTTGTAAGTGAGAACCTGCAGTATTTGGTTTTCTGTTTCTGAGTTAATTTCCTTAAGATAATGGCCCCAGCTGCATCTGTGTTGCTGCAAAGGACATCATTTCATTCTTTTTATGGCTGCATAGTATTCCAGGTGTATATGTACCACATTTTTTTTCATCTAACCCTCCACTGATGGATATCTAGGTTTATTCTGTGTCTTTGCTATTGTGAATAGTGCTGCAGTGAACATACAGGTGCATGTGTCTTTTTTAGACTTTTAAAGGTGTCATATTCTCAATCTCTCCTAGATCCAGGAAAGGCATAGAAAGGGGAGGCATGGCTGCATTGACAGAGATTTTCTACCGATGCAAATTTTCTCCATCTCCGTCTGCTAGTCCTGAGGCAGCCATTTCAAAATATGTCAAACGGATATATTTAGTGTAAAATATTTCTACTTTCTTCACTCCCTTCCGTCTTCAAAGCCAGCAATGGCTTGCCCAATCTATCTCATGTCGCATCACTCTGACACTGATTCTTCTGCCTCCCTCTGCCCCATGGGGACAGAAAAGGAAGGAAACCCCTATCTTTTTAACAGATGAGTCCATCCAGATAATCTAGTAGGTCCTCCTTATCTCAAGGTCATTTGATTAGAAGCTTTAACTCCATTTGTAACCTTAATTCCCTTTTTGTCATGCCATCCAACATATTCACAGGTTCTGAGGCCTAGGGTGTGGACATATAATTGGGGAACCATTATTCTGTTTACCACAGCTGGTCAGTTAAGTTTATACCTGTATGTAAAATGTCTCATTCCCAGATGATGTCCTCTTTCATCCATTTCCAATATTTTTCTGTGAATGAAGAGTAAGATAATTTGCAAATATCTAGTGACTATTCCCTCTTCCAGTGGAATCTGTGAACTTAAGGTTATCTCAAATTGAGAAAAGACAAACAAATCCTAAAAACTTCTCTATTCTTTTGGTTAAAAAAAAAAAGAAGGGGGCCGGGCGCAGTGGCTCACGCCTGTAATCCCAGCACTTTGGGAGGCTGAGGCGGGCGGATCACGAGGTCAAGAGATGGAGACCATCCTCACCATGATGAAACCCCGTCTCTACTAAAAATACAAAAATTAGCTGGGTGTGGTGGCACGCACCTGTAGTCCCAGCTACTCGGGAGGCTGAGGCGGAAGAATTGCTTGAACCCAGGAGGCGGAGGTTGCAATGAGCCGAGATCGCGCCATTGCACTCCAGCCTGGGGACAGAGCAAGACTCCGTCTCAAAAAAAAAAAGAAAAAAAAAAAAAAAAAGAAAAAGAAGGGTATCTTTTCTATCTCAGCAGCCAGTCACCAGCTCATGCAACAGATAGTCGTTACATTCCTTTCTTCTCGGACAAACTGGAGAGGCTATTCTTAGACACTGAGGGGATCCTGTTATACCAGTGCTTGTAAAGTGCCCTCTGACATCTGAATTTCAAAATTCACCAGTCCACCTGAGCCAAGACTCACTACATTTCCCCTCTGAGATCACCATTGGCTCCAAATGTTAATACAGCTAAAGGGAAGTTGGCATTGCACATTGGAAAATGTGTTACAGAATCATGCAAAATGAAGGAGGGTTTTAGGCAGGGATATTAATCTGCATGTGGAGGAAGGAAGGGAGGCAGGGAGGGCGGAAATGAGTATATATTGAACACCTGTCTAGCGCTACACAGTGCAACAGGTCTGCATATTGATTCACATATTCATTTAACAAATACCTGTTACATCCCTTTTTGATCAATACCCTGCATAGAGTCTAGGTTCTGGGCATATAGCCCTAAATGAAATGGAGACCTTGCCCAAAAGAAGCAGTGGAAGAGTCAGGCAATAAAGAAATATACAGAGAAAATAAATAATGTCATATGGTGATAAATTTCATAAACACATTAAGGAGACCAAGAGGGATAGAGTGATGGGAGACAGAAGGTGCTGGATGTTGCCCCATGATCCTGGGGGAGGGTGCTCCTATCACCAAAGCTCCGTACGCTACCTGGAGGCGTGTGGGATGGAGAGCTTGGTGGGATTCTAGCAATTACACAGTCTACTGTTACATGGTCCTTATATGTAAAAATCCCTACAGGTAGGTTGGGCTTCTCCCACCCCCATTGATAACCCTCAGACACATGATGATGGTGTCTAAAACAGGGCGGTGTTAGATATAGTGAACTCCAAGTTACACTTCAAAGAATCAGTATGTCAGCATGTTAAACTCTCTTACCTTAGAGTTTAAAATACAAAAATTAGCCTCGTCACCACACCAGGCTAATTTTTGTATTTTTAGTAGAGACAGGGTTTCACCATGTTGGCCAGGATGGCCTCAATCTCCTAACCTTGGAATCCACCTGCCTCGGCCTCCCTGAGTGCTGGGATTACAGGTGTCAGCCACCATGCCCAGCCCTGAAATCTCTTCAATACCTCTGAGGAGTCAGTTTGAAGAATTCCACAGTGAGGGGCAGCTCAGTCAGTGGACAGATGACAAGAAAGCAGTCTTTACAAAAGATAGTTTAAGGTCATTCCAAAGGGAGATGTCAAACCATCTTCTGTGGCCTTGACTCCTCCCTGGAGAGGAAAGGGTTATGCGCAGCCACAGCTGCTAGAAAGGAGAAGAATCACTTGATTTCTCTGTTGCCCTCTAGAGAGCCGCCTTCTCCGGAGGCTCTGCAGCCCACGCATGATAAATGGTGTTGCTGTTCCTCATGATTCACTCCCCTCTTAGCCACAGTCTTTGGCATGTAATCTTGCAGTTTCTCCCTCCTCCACTTTGGATAGAGTATCTTTCCTGCCCCATTGATAGAGGGCTTGGCCATGTAAATTGCTTTGGCCAATGTGCTAGTCGCAGACATATGCAAACAAGAGCTTGAAACATGCATGCGTCGTTAAACTTTCTCTCTTGCGTTTCCACCAGGGCCACGAGAACATGCTCGGAATAGCTTGCAGGTGATCCAAGGTGGATGACAGCTAAGTAACGCAACAGGAGCAAATCTACAACTTGGAGCCAAGATCAGCCAGGCTGAGTGCAGATCAGCTGACCCCAAGCCAAGTCCAGGCATGTGAAAAAGAGTAAGTGATTGTTGCTGAGTCACTGAATTATGAGGTATTTTCTTACATGGCATTATCGTTGCAATTTGGTGATTGATGCATAAGGCTCAACAGAATGTCCCCTGGGACACATCTTGATAGCAGCAACAAATATTCAAATAAGAGCTTTGAAGTGTCAGAGGAGGATTTTTTGAGAACATGGGGCCAAGTCCCTCCTGAAACATCAGCACAGAAAACTGTGCTGAAAAAATCTTATTAACTAGAAAACACCAGCGCTGACTTAACTCAGCGACTCCAAAAATCTAGGGTCATGCTTTCTTTAAGGCCAGCAAGCTCTGCTCTGCATTTGACCCCTGCTGGACTGAGTTATTTTGGATCTGTTCTTGTGACTCTAGGGCTTAAAATAGTCACTGCTGAGCCATCTGTCTTGGGATCCATCTCACTTCTGAAAGGTATAGCAGCTGTGGCTGAATTGAAAGCAGCTCCTGTTAAGAAAGTGAACAATCTCTCGGCTTTTCTCCATCCTATGAGTGTGCCCGAGGGAAAAAATAAAATAGAGGGCATTTGGCTGTCAAAGAAGGATAAGAGCTTTTCGAACCTGGGAGATGCCGGGCAGATAGGAAACGGGAACTGGGACAGCTGCCAGAGGGTCTGGAAAGGAGCCAGGTTAAATAAAGTTCAGGCGAAGATGCCGCCGGCTGGAGGTGGCGAGGGAGGATGGCGCAGGGCGTGGCTGTGGGACAGCAGAGCAGCAGGCGTGCTAGGAAAGGCTGTGGGGGTCGGGAGACAGAGGTCCCCAGACCAAGACTCAGCGTAAGCACCACCGTTGTCACTGTGCGACCCTCTGCAACTCTGTGCAGCTCTCAGCCTGAGCCTTCCCACCCTTACCGTGAAGTTAATAACATTTATCTCAGGTTGCAAGAGTCCATCGAATAATTCAAACAGGGACCAGATAAACTGTATAGACCTAAGTAAGAATGTCACCGATCCCACGCAGGCGAAGATGATCATTTCAACAAGGCTAACGCCGGGAGCTGCCATTTCTACTATTTCATGGTGTATTTCCAGTGTACTTAGTGCACTATATATTACTAAAATAGATAATATAATATGTATTGTATATACAAGACTCGTTTTTTTTTTTTTTTTGAGATGGAGTTTCGCCCTTGTTACCCAGGCTGGAGTGCAATGGCGCAATGTCGGCTCACCGCAACCTCCGCCTCCTGGGTTTGGGCAATTCTCCTGCCTCAACCTCCTCAGTAGCTGGGATTACAGGCACGCGCCACCATGCCCAGCTAATGTTTTTGTATTTTTAGTAGAGATGGGGTTTCACTGTGTTGACCAGGATGGTCTCGATCTCTTGACCTCGTGATCCACCCGCCTCGGCCTCCCAAAGTGCTGGGATTACAGGTGTGAGCCACCGCGCCCGGCAAGACTCTCTTGTATATACAGATATACAGCTGTATATACAGTCTCGTATGTACAGCAAGACTCTGTCTCAAAAAAAGAATCATTTATTGACTTTATGATATATTATAGAAATAGATAAAATATAATACACAGTTTATAATAATATATAATTATATTGTATATAATATATAATTATAATAATTATATTGTTTTATATAATATATAATATATTAAATGATTGTATTATTTTATATAATATATGATATATAATGATTATATTATTTATATAATATATAACAGTAATGATTATGTTTTATATAATATATAATAATGATTATATTATTTTATATAAAATATAATAATATATTATATATATGATATATATTAGTCTGGCATATACACACATGCTGGAGAGACACACACTCAAAAATTTAATTATTAAATCAGTAAATGCCATTAATACACGTACCAAAAAATGTTATTTCCATTCCTGGAAAAGTAAGAAACAGCTGTTGTCATTAGCTAGAGACCCCCTGGAAGCTGGGTTCTTACACATGATAGAGAGCAGCAGTCACCTTGCTGCCTCACAGTCACCTCAGAGCAGAAGAAGCAGAAAGGTGGGTTGCTGGTGCAGAACTCGGGGAAGCTTGTGGTCATGAAGAAGAGGCAGGCTGCTGGAGAAAGTCCCGGTCCTCCGTCTCTGTTTCCTAAGGCTCCTCTCTTCCTTGCTTGCACCCGCTAGGACATAGTGTTTACATAAAGCCTGGTATCAGACAGACCCTGGGTTTCCATTGACAACCTGCCCAGTCTTTGCGAAGTTGCTTAATCCCTTCTCTATGTGTCATTTACTCACCTGTGAAATGGGTATTAACAGCCAGCTTACTTCCGTGGGAGCAGGGTCAGCCAACTGCAACCTGTGTGCAAGCTCGGGCCAGCTGCCTGTTTTTCTACGTAGAGTTCTGTGGGAACATAGCCAACCTCACTCAGTTGCATCTTGTCTATGACCATTTTTATACTTCAGTGGCAGAGTTGAGTAGCTTCAACAGGGACCAGATGACCTGCGAAGCCTCAAATAGTCACTATCAGGCCCTTTATAGAAAGTGTTTGCTACTTCCTGGTTTGAGGATCCAACAAGCTAACACACGTGAAACCCCTAACACAGAAACTGGCCAGGCACGGTGACTCACGTCTGTAATCCCAACACTTTGGAATCTGAGGTGGGTGGATCACTTGAGGTTGGGAGTTCAAGACCAGCCTGACCAACATGGTGAAACCCCGACTCTACAAAAATACAAAAGTTAGCTGGGTGTCTTGGTGTGCGCCTGTAATCCCAGCTACTCGGGAGGCAGAGGCAGGAGAATCGCTTGAACCCAGGAGGCAGATGTTGCAGTGAGCTGAGACCCTGCCACTGCACTCCAGCCTGGGTGACAAAGCAGGACTCCATCTCAAAAAAAAGAAAGAAAGAAACATATCATCATGTTCTGGAATGGGCTGAACATTAAAGTTTTCCCCTTGCAACTTCACTCAACCCTACTTGGACTTCAAGAAAGCTGGGCATCGATTGTCTATTAACTTGCAGCCATTGATTTAGTCCTATTCAAGAATTATTTATTGAGTGGGAGACTGAGGCATGAGAATCACTTGCACCCAGGAGGTGAAGGTTGCATTGAACCAAGATTGTACCACTGCACTCCACCCTGGGCAACAGAGCAAGACTTTGTTTAAAATACTAATAATAATGAGTATTATCTATTGACCTTCTGGGCCAGAATATTAGTAGTGAACTCTCAGTTTTATTGTTTTATTATCAACATAGATTCATAACTCAACTAGGATTTATCAAGGACTGGCTATCTGTCAAGCATTGTGCAAAGGTTTTTATATACAATTGGCTCTTTGTATTTGTGGGTTCTACATCCATGGATTCAACCAACCAACCAAGAATCACCAATGTGTGGGAGGCTTATGCTTGTGATCTCAGCGACTCAGGAGGCTGAGGCGGCAATGATAATTTGAGCCCAGGAGTTTGAGGCTGCTGTGAGCTGTGATGGTGCCACACCGGCGACAGAGAGACTCAGTCTCTATCAAAACAAACAAACAAACAAAAATTAAAAGACAATAAAAAATACAAATTAAAAAACCTATACAGTATTATAACAACCATTTACATAGCATTTACATTGTATAAGGTATTAGACGCAATCTAGAGATCATTGAAAGTATACGGGAGAATGTACATTGGTTATTTGGAACTATGACATCACTACATCGTTCTGTAGCATAAGGGACTTGAGCCTTCTTGGATTTTGGTATCTGAGGTGGGTGGGGACTGGACGGTGGAAGACGGGTCCTGAAACCAATCCCCAATGTATGTCAAGGGAGAACTGTACATGGTTTTATTGAATCCTCGGAACAGCCCTTCATGGTTTTAGAGTTGACCGTGCAGAGTCCCACCAGCATTAGCTGGCATACCCAGGTCACGGAGCTAGCAAGAGGGTCAGAATTTGAACCAAGTTTTCGGATTGCTATCTCAGCATCCTCTCAACTTCTCAATGACACTTTATAAAAGAAGGCATCCAAAGAGTTGCCCAGAACACAGCTGGTGCAACTTGAAACACATGCCTTCGGTGATAAAGTAGAAGCTTCCTTGGGAGGTGTAGGTGGGCAGATCATCTGAGGTCAGGAGTTCGAGATCAGCCTGGCCAATATGGCGAAATCCACCTCTACTAAAAATACAAAAATTAGCCAGGCATGGTGGCAGGCACCTGTAATCCCAGCTACTTGGGAGGCTGAGACAGGAGATTTGCTTGAACCCAGGAGGCGGAGGTTGCAGTGAGCCGAAATCATGCCACTGCACTCCAGCCTGCACAACAAAGAGCAAAATGCCATCTCTCTCTCTTTTTTTTGTTTTTGGAGACAGAGTCTCGCTGTGTCGCCAGGCCCCAGGCTGGAGTGCAGTGGTGTGATCTCGGCTCCCTGCAACCTCCACCTCCTGGGTTCAAGGGATTCTCCTGCTTCAGCCTCCCAAGTAGCTGGGACTACAGGCATGTACCACCACACCCAGCTAATTTTTTGTATTTTTAGTAGAGATGGGGTTTCACTGTGTTAGCCACAATGGTCTCCATCTTCTGACCTCAGGTGATCTACCTGCCTCGGCCTCCCAAAGTGGTGGGATGACAGGTGTGAGCCACTGTGCCTTGCCTGTTCCTTTACTTTCTTAATAAACTTGTTTTCACATTATTCTATGAACTTTCCTCCAATTCTTTCTTGCCTGAGATCCAAGAAACCCGTCTTGGGTTCTAGATGAGGACCCGTTTCTGCTAACAAGACTATAGGTTGACACCAGCTTGTAGGGTAGCTCTGGGGGAGGAGTAGACGAGGACCCCTTCTAAAGAAAACCAAATCCCCCAAATAAGAATGTTTAAATTCTCCTTTGTTCAGCAGAGACCCTTGAAGCCAATCTACTCTTTAAGATAAAGTTTTCCACTCCACAAGATTTAATGACGTTGTGTATTTTCAACCTGCTTTTCCAGGCAAATTTATAGAATGTAGTAAATCTTCCAGTGTTGAAAGGTAGCCGCAGCTAAAGTTTTCTGTGTTCAGTTGCCCAAAGTGAAGCTCTATCTAAACATGACCTTCAACCGGGTTGACTTCTGTGTCTTCCTGCTGTCTCCTGAGAAAGGTGGCTATTGCTGGTGGTTCGATTCTGATACAGGAGCTAAAAAGAAATAGGCAGATAGTGAGGGAAGAGAGCCCTCGGTAAGGTTTTTCTTTTAACAACAAAAAAAAGCAGCCCCCAAATAATTTCTTTGCAGCAAACGTCAGCCTGTGAAATCAAGCTGCAGACATAGAAAAGCAAGATCGAAGCTTGCTTGAGTAAATGCTAGCGGCTGTCCCAACAGTAAAAGGCCACGTTGGGCTAGGCATCTAGCAGGTCATGACTTACAAGTGTTTCTTCAGCCTTGGTCGTGCAACTGTTGTTCTCCAGCCTCTTTTTGCTGGAATCGCTTTGACCTTCAGGGCAGCCTGACTGAAAAGGACTGAAGATGACCCACAGCTGCTCAAGATGCCCCTGCCTCAGCCTCCCGAGTAGCTGGGATTACAGGTGCCCGCCACCACGCCCAGCTCATTTGTTTTTTGTGTTTTTATTAGAGATGCAGTTTCACCACAAATCATTTCTAACAAAGAGCAGCCCGTAACATCAAGCTGCAGACATAGATAAGCAAGCTGGGAGCTTGCACGTGTGAAATGTTGGCAGGTGTGCCCATCCGAAAAGGCGGCCTGGCCCCCATGGTGCCGGCCGGGTAGAGAACCCATCCGCATAATGAAAGATGAGGTTGGGATGGCCTGCCTCTTCTCGCGCTAAGTAAATGGCACAACTCGTCCAACCAATCTTTTGGGCCCTATGTAAATCAGACAGCCCCTCTTCAAGGCAGACTGTAAAACCCCAGGCATTTCCTTGGAACTGGAAGACCCACTCAGGAGCCCCTGTATCTCTGCAGGAGAGAGACCTTTTCTCTTCCTCTCGCCTATTAAACCCCGGCTCTTAATCTCACTCCTTTTGTGTCTGCGTTCTTGATTTCCTTGGCGTAAGCAAACCTCAGGTTGTATCTCAGACAAGCAATGCCGCTTCGGCGGTTCAGGCTGCCGCAGAAATCCTATGTGTGTAGGCCCATACCTGACATTCAGATTCAGTGATTTGAGATGAGTCCTGGGCAGATAGAGATTATAAAAAGCTGTGCAAATAAGCTGATTCACATGCCTGGTTGAGAGCCACTAAACTAAGTCTTGCAAAGGTTTACTTTTCTTTTCTACCTTTCCCATGTGCTTCTGTGTGACCTGTGATCGTCTGATACTCTTTTAATACATAAGAGATGGCTGGGCAGCTTAAACGGCTAAAAACATCAACCGATGCCGAGATTCTTGTAAGCGGTTTGGATAAGGTTTCCGTGGCTGAGGATGTGGAAACCCACGATTCGTGGCCTGTGAACCGTGAGTTTCCAGAGTCTGTTTAAAAAATGCAACTGAGACTCTCACCCCGTCAGTGAAGGAGAGTGATTGAAAAAATGGAAAAAGAATTGACTTCAAATCACCGTGCTATTTCCAAATGTCCGCTGATGAGTAATGACTTACTAAGTGGTTGTTTTAGAAAGAAAAGAAGGTATACGCTTTTTCCTCCTCCATTACATTGACATAAGGAGGAATATTCTAAGAGTTTGCTGAAACTGGAGCAGCAGTAACAACATTGCATGCTGGTTTTGTAGGGCAAAAAGCTGATTCAGCCAGCCATTTTGGAAATGGAGGCTGGGGATTGAATTCCGTGGTCTTGTGGTCATGTGAAAACTGTTCTGTCACCACTGTCCCTTTAAGCTTTCTTTCAGGGGGTATTTTGGCCTTGTGTGAGCGTCTTTATCTCTGGCCAGCTCCCTTCCTTATCTCCCGGGACTACAAGGATAGCTTCTCCGCAACAAATCCTGACATCATTTGGCACTTGGATCTCAACAGCTTGGAAATCTGGGCCACATCAAAGTGACAAAGGCCAGCTTCTTGGTGTCACCTGGGGCCTTGCCAACTAGCGATTCCCGTGGTTCTGGAGAGAACCCTCTTGCCTAGGAGAGAATTCCTGGTGTTTGATATTTATAGGAAATGGCAACCTGGTTTTGTTTACTCTGACTATTCAAATCTAGGAAAAAGCAGATCTCCCACAAAGACCAGCCTTATTGGGGCACCATGAGGACAAGACAGAGAAGCTGACCAAAAAGACAAATTATGTGCAGGTGCCTTGGAGTCAGACAGATCAATATTCAATTCCTGAACACCTGGCTGAGTGACTTTACCAACAGCCTCAGTTTCCCTTGTAAGGAAACAAGGACTCTTCAGAAATTCTATTTTTTCTTCCAGAAACTTAATAGAGTGGCACTCCTCCTATCTATCCTCTTTGATAATAGGTGTGGTCAGATGACACGGTTGGCCAATAAAACGGAGGCACAACAGAACTGGGTCACTTCTGGCTGTGAGCTGAGAGACAGCTTATGATTCACTTGCGCTCTCTCTCTCTCTCTCTCTCTCCCTTCCTCCCTCTCTCTGCATCCCTGAGACTAGCAAGACGGAGTGCTCCATTTCCTGTGTCTTGGAATCAGAAAATCTGGGCACTAAGCTATCAGCTGATCAACAATTAGAAATGTGACGTGAGTAAGAATCTGTTGTTGTTATAAGTTGCTAAGATTGGAGGGATATTTGTTACCATAGCACAAGTTAGCCTGTCCTGACTGATACAAGGATCAGTCCGTTTTCAAGGAGATAGAGGAAAATTAAAGGACATGAAGGAATGAAGGACGTCCCATCTCAAAATATACCAGATTGGGATCTGATTATTTCAAGTAGTAAACATTGGAGAAATCGTAGTTTCAGAAAGAGCTTGCTAACCTGTCTCTTTCTGCATGTAGCAAGCATGAAAGATTTCTCATATCTGGGTGAGAAAATAGCGTTGTCACCACAGACTTGGAGAGGAAGCCTGCAAAGCTCCTGAATAAATGTACTTAATTATGTAACCCATGTTGCCCCCATCTCTACTAAAAACACCCAAAAAGTTAGCTAGGCGTGGTGGCACGCGCCTGTAATTCCAGCTATTCAGGAGGCTGAGGCATGAGAATCGCTTGAACCTGGGAGGCGGAGATTGCAGTGAGCAGAGATCGCACCATTGCACTCCAGCCTGGGCGACACAGCAAGATTCAGTCTCAAAAAAAATGATGTATCCTTATCTCCAACCTCTTTTTCACTCCCGTGTGCATCTCCTAGTAACTCCCCTAGAAAATGTGCTGCCCCCAGGCAGATTTTCTTTCTCCTGCCTTTTCTTCCCAATTTTATCATTCTTTGACTAAAAAGTACAAAAGCATCCTGTTTTCACCACTTCTTTGGGTTCCACCCTCTTGAGAAGATCCCCACGTACATGTGAAACCAAGAAAATGTGGACACTTTTCTCTTGCTCATCTGCCTGGTCAGTTTGGTTTCTAGATCCATCTTAGCGGCTTTATGCCCACCCACTAAGAGATAAAGGCAAGTTGGAGGGGATCTCTGACTCTTCCGCAAAAGCAGAGTGGCAAAGCCTCCTGTGTGGTGTTTGGCTTATAGAAGGCGATTTATTTATTCAATCTTTAAGATCCTGCTACGTACCAGATGCTTGGGGCACATGGAGATGTAAAACAAAAAGTGGTCTCTGCTCTCTCTTTTTTTTTTTTTTTTTCCTACTATCTAGAGTTGATTCCTACTTCCTAGACATTGCTATTGTATGGTTCTTTGTTTGTTTTTGAGATGGAGTTTGACTCTTGTTACCCAGGCTGGAGTGCAGTGGCATGATCTCGGCTCACTGTAACCTCTGCCTTCCAGGTTCAAGTGATTCTCCTGCCTCAGCCTCCCAAGTAGCTGGGATTACATGTGCCGGCCACCACACCCAGCTAATTTTTTGTATTTTTAGTAGAGATGGGGTTTCACCATGATGGGCAGGCTGGTCTCAAACTCCTGACCTTTGGTGATCCACCCGCCTATTATTGTATGTTGATAACAGACTCTACTTGCATAAATGCTGGAGTGGGGAGTTCTGTGCAGTCTTGTAGAGGAAGACCCAAGAAGAAAGACCTTTAAATGCATCATGACAGCCCCATTCATTCTTAAATGCTAAAACCACACTGGAATTGTGTACAAGGCAATGTCTTCATGAAAGAGCATTGTATGTACACAATTGTGGAACATTGTGTCAATACTGTCTTTTGCAAAAGAATGGTGACAATAGCTGCTATTTATTTTGCACTTGGAATGCTCCAAGATTTGTGCTAATGTTTTCTATGTATTATTTTATTTAATAGGGTCCTCACAAGTGTATGATGAAATTGAAATTGTTATAACAATTTTGTACATGAGGCAGTTAAGGTTAGAAACTAACTTACTTACCCAAGGGAAAAGAACTGAAAAGTGGCGGAGTCTGAGTTTAAATCCACATCTCATACAAAAATAAAAACATATAAGTTACAGGCATGTAATAAGATCTCAACTGGAAATACAAATAGTACACTACTATTGCTTTCCATATAGAAGTGCTTAAAAAAATAGGCTTGAAGTTCAACAACCGAGTCTTTTGCAAAAAGTGTATTACACACAGGTTGCAATAGTTTGGCTAGATATATTTTTGTTGTGGTGCTTGTTCTGGAACCTTCCTAATCACTCTTGGCAAAACGATCTGTGTACAAAAACAGAGAATCATTCCAGATACTGTGTTTGTCAATCTTAAGGAAAAAACTCATCTGTGGTAAAATTCCATAAGGCTAGCTGCTTAGGGACACAACAGGGAAGGTGAATCTCTAAGGTTCAGGGATAATTCAACAAGGCTGTCATTGCTCACCCACTCCGCCTCCATCCCCGAGGGTGCCGGGAATGCCCCCGACCAAGAGCTGGGAGCAAGGTGGATGTCAAGAAATGATCCTGATGCTGTTTGGCTCATGAAAGACTCAGAGAAGGTGCTGTCAGAGCCTCACTGCCAGTGTCATTCTCACTGGGTGGTTTCATCCTGGGAGGAAGACAGACACCAGCAGGGTTCTAGAAACATGATTTTCTTTCCTGGTTTGACTGACAGGAACGAGGTGACAGAAACAGTGGGGCTTCACATAAAATGATGCGTCTCCCTTCGTGTTATTCCAGCAGCGGAGCTGCCAGTCTGACATTCACAGTAACTCATCCTGACCAAAACAGGGCTCATTATCTCTCCCTCCTCCACCTTCCCTCTCTTGGTGAATAGCATCACCATATACTGAGTCACCCCAGCTGGAGAGCTAATAAGTGGGCAAGAAGGAGTAGAAAGTCCTGGGGATGTGGAATTAGAAAAGCAGGATTTAATCGGCATCTCTACAATGGAGAGAGAGTCTTGGGGAAATTAACCAAATCTCTCAGAGCTCCAGCTCCCCCTCACATGGGAATTATCGTTACTGTGATAGTAACTCTGTCCAGCATCACGTTGGGATTTCTTTTTGTTTTTCCTTAGCCCAGTGATTTAACTGCAGTGGCTCCTCTTGTATTGCTAGATCTGAGCTCTATGACACCAGTTTTCCCGTCATTGTCTATGTGTGCTGGGCGCTTCAGAGGTATGGGCTTGTAGATCCGACTTCCCCCCACACACACAAGTCTGTCCTTCATTCCACTGTAGCTGTGCAAACTTCCACTTTTTGAGGGAGCATGGGAGGATCATCAGCTTTATCTATGTAATTATTTATTTTTTGAGCCGGAGTTTCGTTCTTGTTGCCCGGGCTGGAGTGCAATGGCACGATCTTGGCTCACCGCAACCTCCACCTCCCAGGTTCAAGCGATTCTCCTGTCTCAGCCTCCTGAGTAGCTGGGATGACAGGCACGTGCCACCTCTCCCAGCTAATTTTGTATTTTTAGTAGAGACGGGGTTTTTCCATGTTGGTTAGGCTGGTCTCGATCTCCCGACCTCAGGTGATCTGCCTGCCTCGGCCTCCCAAAGTGCTGGGATTACAGGTGTGAGCCACTGTGCCTGGCCTCCTTTATTTGTGTTTATGTTATTTTTAATTTTTGTGAGTACATAGTAGGTGTATATATTTATGGGGTATGTGAGATGTTCTGATACAAGCATGCAATGTGAAATAAGCACATCATGGAGAACAGACTACTCATCCGTCAAGCATTTATCCTTTGAGTTACAAACAATCCAGTTACCCTCTTTAAGTTGTTTTAAAATGTAAAATTAAGGGACTGTAAATTAGTTAAGCCATTGTGGAAGACAGTGTGGCAATTCCTCAAAGACCTAAAGACAGAAATACATTTGACCCAACAATCCTATTACTGGGTATATACCCAAAGGAATATAAATCATTCTATTATAGAGGCACATGTGTTCATATGTTCATTGCAGCACCATTCACAATAGCGAAGACATGGAATCAACATAAATGTCTATTGATGATAGACTGGATTAAAAAATGTGGCACATACATGCCATGGAATATTATGCAGCCATAGAAAAGAACAAGCTCATGCCCTTTGTAGGGGCATGGATGGAGCTGGAGGCCATTATTCTCAGCAAACTAATGCAGGAGCAGAAAACTAAATACTGCATGTTCTCACTTATTAGCGGGAGCTAAATGATAAGAACACATAGAAGACACATAGCGGAAAACTATGCATCCGGGGGCCTTTCAGAGGGTGGAGGGTGGGAGGAGGAAGAGGATCAGAAAAAATAACTAATGGGTACTAGGCTTAGTACCTGGGTGATGAAATGGTCTGTATAACAAATCCCCATGACACAAGCTTACCTGTGTAACAAACCTGCACTTGTACCATGGACTTAAAAGTTCAAATAAATTAATAAATAAAAATAAAAATAAATTAATGAAAATAAAATGTAAAATTCAGTTATTGTTGACTATGGTCACCCTGTTGTGCTCTCAAATAACAATTATTAGTCATTCTATTTTTGTACTGATCAAACTTCCATTTTTAATAAAATGTATTGATTTTATGATTATAGAAGGAATATACATTTTTGTTAAAAATGAAAATATAGGCTGGGTGCAGTGGCTCACGCCTGTAATCCCAGCATTTTGGGAGGCCGAGGTGGGCGGATCACTTGAGGTTAGGAGTTCGAGACTAGCCTGGCCATCATGGTGAAACCCTGTCTCTACTAAAAATACCAAAATTAGCCAGGCGTGGTGGCGCGCACCGGTAGTTCCAGCTACTCAAGGGGCTGAGGCAGGAGAATCACTTCAACCTGGGAGGTGGAGGTTGTAGTGAGCCAAGGTCGCACCACTGCACTCTAGCCTGGGCGACAGAGTGAGACCCTGTCTCAAAAGAAAAGAAGATATAAAAAGTCCAACAAACCAACGAAAAAGAATAAAAGCATCCTACAACACACTGCAGAGACAGCCACAGATGTCATATTGTTAGACTCATTTTCTGTGGATGCTTAAGAACACTTTAAAATGAACAGCCCTGCGACAAATGCATCCCCATTACAGGAAGAAGTCCATCCCTGAGGCAGGGTGAGGCACAGGGTCTGGAACGAGAGGGCTCCCGCTGCCTCGGAGGAGTCAGGGTCTGCTCACGTGGGCATCAGGAGTCCTAATCAGGGAGAATAACTTCTGGCCTAAATCACAGCCCCCGGCCCTCCCACCACAGGAGGATGCTTCCATAAATTGTATTCAGGGGAAAAAAAAAAAAAAAAAAAAAAAACAGCTCATTTCAGTCAAAGACAAACCATAATATAAAAGAGACCAAGATAGAAGCTATGAAAGAAAACAGGAGGAAAGAGACAGAGGGAAACGGCAAATGAGAAATGCGTGGAAGAAAATAGGGTCTTTGGCAAGAGGACCAGTGTCACCAGGCTTTCATTCAGTAAAGAAAAGCTTAATGAGGCATTTATAAAACCATAGCTCCAGCAGAAATAGCCGCATGCAGAGAAGATACGGCAAGACAACAGAGATGAAATGTAAGCTGGAAGAAAGATGTGAACAAGCAGGAAGAAGAAGAGAAAGATAAAGCCACTGAGAAATACAAGCCGTGTTCAAGGAAGGACAAAGAAGAATTAGCATATCTGAGAGCACAGGAATTATTGTGAAGAAGAGTTGAGAACAGCAAACAAAGCAGCTGGGAGCAGCGGCTCATGCCTGTAATCCTGGCACTTCGGGAGGCCAAGGTGGGCAGATCACTTTCAGATAAGGCTGGGCAACATGGCAAGATCCTGTCTCTACAAAAGAATACAAAAAAACTGGCCAGGCATGGTGGTGCATACCTGTAGTCCCGGCTACTCAGGAGACGGAGGGGGCAGGACCGCCTAAGCCTAGGGAGGTTGAGGCTGTAGTGAACTGTGATTGTACCACTGCACTTCAGCCTGGGTGAAAACTGAGACCCTGTCTCTCACTGTGTGAGTTTTCATTTTTCTCTTGGCTATTTGTATATTTTCTTTTTTTTCCCATTTATTTATTTATTTATTTTGAGGTAGAGTCTCGCCCTGTCACCTAGGCTGGAGTGTAATGGCATGAACATGGCTTAATTTAAAAATGGGCAAAAGATTGAAAGATAGCTCTCCAAAGAAAATATACAAAGTGGCTGGAGTGTAGGTCACCCAGGCTGGAGTGTAACGGCATGAACATAACTCAATTTAAAAACAGGCAAAAGATTGAAAGGCAGCTCTCCAAAGAAAATATACAAAGCGCCCACCAGGGAAAAGCAAATCAAAACCACAATGAAACCATATTTCACACCCACTAGGATACCTATAATGAAACGGAGAGAAAGAGATAATAATAAGTGTTGGTCAGGATGGGGAGAGATTGGATGGGCATTGCTGGTAAGAATGTAAACTGGCGAAGCCACTCTGGAGAACAGTGTGGTTGATACTCACAATGTTAATCACAGAATTGCTATATGGCCCAGCAAATTCCACTTCAAGGCATGTATCGGGGAGAAATGAAAATGTATGTCCACACAAAAACTTGTACACAAATGTTTATACCAGGCTTATTATCATAGCCAAAAAAAGTAGAAACAACCCAAATGTTTACACACATGGAACAAACTGTGGTGTATTCATATAATGGAATATTATTTAACATAAAAATAAATGAAGTACTGATACTTGCTACCACATTTGTGAAACTTGAAAATGTGCTAAGTGAAAGAAGTCAGTCCAAAAGACCACATATTGTATGATTCCATTTACATAAAATGTCCAGAGTAGGCAAATTTGTAGAGACAGAAAGTACAGTACATTAGTTGTTATCCAGATTTGGGAGGCAGGTGAAGGTTGGGCAAATGAGGAGTGACTGCTAATGGATACTGGGTTCTTTTATTTTATTTTGTTTTATTATTTTTTTTTGAGATGGAGTTTTGCTCGTTCACCCAGGCTGGAGTGCAATGCTGCGATCTCAGCTCACTGCAGCCTCTGCCTTCCAGTTTCAAGCGATTTTTCTGCCTCAGCCTCCTGAGTTGCTGGGATTACAGGCACCTGCCACCATGCCTGGCTAATTTTTGTATTTTTACTAGAGATGGGGTTTCACCATGTTGGTCAGGCTGGTCTCGAACTCCTGACCTCATGATCCATCCACCTCAGTCTCCCACAGTGCTGGGATTACAGACATGAGCCACCACACCTGGCCTCAGATTCTTTCTTGAAGTGATAAAAATGTTCTAAAATCGTGTTGATAGTGTGACAACTCTGTGGCTATATCAAAAAGCATTGAACTGTACAATTTAAATGGATAAGTTGCATGGTATGTGAATTAGAACTCAATAAAGCTGTTAGAGAAAAAAAGAAGACCATTTTAAGGTGGGTAAGAATTTAGAGAAAATAAATCCCACAACATCTTGTTACAGAAATACTAGATGATAAACTTCAGCCAACCAAGAAATGAACAGTAACGCTATGGTAAACAGACTGGCTGGCTGTAAACATTGAATCAATCTAACTGTTGGACTAAATTTAAAAAAAAAAAAATGGTTTCAAAACAGTAAGTATTCTAGATTATAATCCATTCAATAAAATAAGAATCCCTGGGTTCATTCTGATATATAGAGAGAAAGAAAGCCCTTCCTTATAGTAAAAGTTCAGCTAATAAATAGAACTTAAGAAAATAGAAAATAGGCTGGGCGCAGTAGCTCATGCCTGTAGTCCCAGCACTTCAGGAGGCCAAGGCTGGCAGATCAGCTGAGGTCAGGAGTTTGAGACCAACCTGGCCAACATGGTGAAACCCTGTCTCTACTAAAAATATAAAAATTAGCCGGCATGGTGGTGGGTTCCTGTAATCACAGATACTCAGGAGGCAGAGGCAGGAGAATCACTTGAACCCAGGAAGTAGAGGTTTCAGTGAGCCGAGATCATGCCACTGCACTCCAGCTTGGGCGACAGTGAGACTCTGTGTCACACACACACACACACACACACACACACACACACACGGAAAATGTGAAGGAAAAGAAACTTGTGTAAGTATCAACAGAGAGGAAGTGTTGGCTCAGAGTTTTTAGTATGCTATCGCTCCTTCCTGAATTGTCTCACCCCACTTTTTTTTAATGCAGAGTCTTGCTCTGTCACCCAGTCTGAAGTGCAGTGGTGCGATCCTGCCTCACTGCAGCCTCAACCCCCCTGGATCAAGTGATCCTCACACCTCAGCCCCTCAAGTAGCTGGGACGATAGGCATTTACCTCCACACCTGGCTAATTTTTTTTATTATTTATTTTTTGTAGAGATGGGGTCTCCCTGTGTTGCCCAGGCTGGTCTCAAACTCCTGGCCTCACGCGATCCTCCTGCCTCAGCTTCCCAAAGTGCTAGGGTTACAGGTGTGAGCCACCACACCCAGCCTCTCACTCCACATTTTAAAAGGGTGGATTCTCTTGTGACATTCATGTCTTAGCCCAAATGTCCTTAGGAGAGGATGCCCCTAGCTGTCCGTGTTTCTATCAGTTTTCTTTGGGGCATTCATAAGCCGCTGATATCATACTAGGTAATGACCTATTGGCTGCACAGAGGCGAGTACTTGATATGCTTGGCTTATTGCTCCATGATGCCTCTTTGCCTTATGGATCCAAAATGCCGTCCAGGAGCACGCATTGCATTTAGTTGTCATGTTTCCTCCATCTCCTGCAATCCTTGGTACCTGGAAAAATGGCTGGCACATAGTAGGTGCTCATTAAACATCTTTTAATGGTTGAAATGCTGAGATGCAGAAGGAGCACAGAAATTGGAAGGTGAAGCATTTTGATTTCTCTTTTATAACCCTCAGTGTTAGCAGATACAATTTAAAGAGCAAACTGCTAAACACCAGCTGTCTTTTGTAACCATTTGTGTAACAAAAAGACTGAAAAGCCTAGGTGCCTTCCATCTCTTTAATTAATTAAATGAAATTAATTAAAGGCTCGTGCCTGTAATACCAGCACTTTGAGAGGCTGAGGTAGGAAGATTGCTTGAGCCCAGGAGTTCGAGACCAGCCTGAGCAACACAGTGAGGAGCACCCCCATCTCTATTTTTTAAATATAAATGGTATAAATTTAAAAAATAAAAAAAGAGATGGAAAAGTAGGAGAATGGGCTCCTCCTACATGTGGGCCATAAAAATATAGCATATCTCAACACTTGTGGATGGGACACTCCCATCTTCACACATATATTTTAGCCTCCAAGAAAACGCCTTGGCTGACCACATCCCATTTTAGGGCAGAATATCCCAGTTGTGAATATGCACAATTGCCATATGCGTAGATCCTAGGGAGTCAGACTGACAGGGTTCAGATCTCAGCTCTGCCATTTATTAGCTGCGTGATCTTGAGGAAGTTACCCACGTCTCTTCCTTGGTTTGCTCATCTGTAAAGTGGGAACAACGGTAGTACCTATTGCACAGAGATGTTGTGAAGTAAATGATATCTAAGTGCCTAGAAAACAATTCATGGGCCGGGCATGGTGGCTCACACCTGTAATCCCAACACTTCAGGAGGCTGCGGCTGGTGGATCACCTGAGGTCAGGAGTTCAAGACTAGCCTGGCCAACATGGTGAAACCCCATCTCTACTAAAGATACAAAAAAAAAAAAAAATCAGCCAGACATGATGGTGGGCACCTGTAATCCCAGCTACTTGGGAGCCTGAGGCAGGAGAACTGCTTGAACCTGTGAGGCGGAGGTTGCAGTGAGCAGAGATAGCGATAGCACTTTAGCCTGGGTGACAGAGCAAAACTTTGATCTTGAAAAACAAAAGAAAACAGTGCATGGTACAGCATAAATAATGTGATGAGTACCCTCGAACAACTTGGATCTTTTAGTTAATCTCTGCTAATAAAGCCACACAACTATGATGTAACTGACTTTCCAATATTAAATGTACCCCGTTCTTTCCTCTAGCCTAGTCCCTGTATCCACAAAATAATCCCAGGACTTGCAAAAATATGTATAGAAGGTATTGTTCAATATATCCTGTGATCTTAGCTGGGGCAAAGACCGCCCCATGTCCTCTTTCTTTTCCTCCTGCGCACAGAGCCAGGCAACCCTGCCAGCTTCCCCCGCAGTGGAAGGCACCTGTGGCTGAGTTCTGGACGATGGGATACGAGCAGACTGACGCCCGCTCCACGCCTTTCTACCCCTTGTATCTCTAGCGGCTGCAGAATGTCTGCAGGTACTAGGGGAGAGCTCTGCGGGTCCTAGCGGATAGCAGAGTGTGGGTCTTTACGTTATGTCTCCCTCGGAGTCAACACATTTATGAATGTTTCAGTAAATGCCTTCTCGCTTGAAGTAAGGAGGTTAACCTTATGAATTTTCTCTTAATACAAAGACTCGTGAGAAAATGAATGCTTCTTTTTTTTTTTTTTTTTTTTTGAGATGGAGTCTTGCTCTGTCACCCAGGCTGGAGTGCAGTGGTGTGATCTCTGCTCATTGCAATCTCCTCCCAGATTCTCTTAATTCTCTTGCCTTAGCCTCCCGAGTAGCTGGGACTACAGGTGTGTACCACCACACCCAGCTAATTTTTGTATTTTTTGGTAGAGACGGGGTTTGCACCATGTTTGCCAGGATGGTCTCGATCTCCTGACCCCATGATCCGCCCGCCTCAGCCTCCCAAAGTGTTGGTATTACAGGCGTGAGCCACTGCACCCAGCCGAGTGTGGGTCTTTGAATGAACCTGTAATCCAAAAAAAAAAAAAAAAAAAATTCTAAGCTTTTCCCCAAACCATCTGAATGGATCCCTCCTCTCCGACAAAAGCACCCCAAAGTTAATCTGCAAAAACTAGTTCAGGCCATGATGGGAAGGGGGAACCAGATGTGCCTCATTGTCCCCTGCTTCCTTTTGGAATTACTGATAAAACAGGTTCTTTGAGTCTGATAAACATGTGCTCTCTATTGTCTCTGCAGCCTGCCACTTGGAGGCTTCATCTACCTGATCCAACCTCAGTCTCCACAACCCCTTACTGTAACCCTAACCCAGACTTTCCTTTCTATTGATAACACTTTCGACCAACTGCCAATCCAAAGATCTTTGAATCCTCTTGCAACGTGGAAGCCCCTACTTCCATTTGTTCAACCGTTCTGGACTGACTCAATGTATGTCTTCTGTGTATTGATTGATGCCTTCTCTTTCCTTAAAATGTAAAAAACAAAAAACACGTAGTTGTGTCCTGATCACCTTGGGCACACGTTCTGAGGATCTCCTGAGGACTATGTCAGTGAGCATTGCTCACTCATGTTTGGCTCAGAAGAGATTGCTTCAAACAGTTTAGAGTTTGACTCTTTTCATCAACAACCCCATGAACGCATATCGGGCTGTGATCTGGGTTTAAGCCACTGAGTCTCGGGGCTTGCGTGCTACAGAACACTTAGCTTGACCTGGCTGCGAACCGCATAGTGGCAAAGGAAGGAGGTGAGGGAAAAGGAATTGAGAGGAGGGGTAGGAGAGCAGGGAGGGTCAGCCGCGGACAAAGGGAAGTTCAGACCGGTTGAAACAGCACCAGCACAGAGATCCCAAAGACACAGAATAAATCTTTGCAACAGCCAAGTTCGGATAACTGTGCTTGGAGAATTGGAGAGGAGCAGGGGAGATGTGAAAGGGAAAACAGAAAGGCGCTAGGGTTAGGAAACACGTGTGAGCATTTGAGCTGATGGAGACAGGCTGGAAGGCAGCTGCACAAACCACTTCAGTTCAACAGTAGGTGTTGAGCAGACCTAGCTGCAGCGCAGCGTTGTCTTCTATCAGCGAATGCCTGGCTGGGAAGACATCGTGATGCAGGCAGCTCCAACAAGACTGAAGCTGAAAGCCATGGAATCCTCTGGCACAGGGGTCCCCAGCCCCCAGGGCATAGACTGCAACCGGTCCTCCGAGGCCTGTTAGGAACCAGGCCGCACAGCCGAAGGTGAGTGGCAGGCAAGAGAAGCTTCACCTGTAGTTACAGCTGCTCCCCGTCACCTCCTGTCCGATCAGCGTCGGCGTTAGATTCTCATAGGAGCGTGAAACCTGCTGTGAACTGCACACACGAGGGAGCCAGGCTGCGTGCTTCTTATGAGAATCTAATGCCTGATGATCTTTCACAGTCTCCCGTCACCCCCAGATGGGAGAAAAATGAACTCAAGTCTCCCACTGATTCCACATTATGGTGACTTGTGTAATTATTTTATTATATATTACAATGTATTAATAATAGAAGTGCACAGTAATCACGATGCCCTGACTTTCTTTTTGAGTGTCTCTTCTCCTCTTTGTGTTCATGAGTTCTGAACATTAAGCTCTTACTTACAAGTGAGAACATGCAGCATTTGCTTTTCTGTTCCTGGAGAATGGCCCCAGCTTCATCCATGTTCCTGCAAAACCCACTATCTCGTTCTTTTTTATGGATGCATAGTATTGCCTGGTGTCTATGTACCACATTTTCTTTATCCAATCTGTAATTGATGGGCATTGAAGTTGATTACCCGTCTTTGCTATTGTAAATAGTGCTATAGTGAACATTCATGTGCATGTGTCTTTTTGGTAGAAAGATCTATATTCCTCTGGGTATATACCCAGCAATGGGATTGCTGGGTTGAACGGTAGTTCTGCTTTTAGCTTTTTGAGGAATCGCCACCCTGCGTTCCACAATTGTTGAACAAATTTACGGTTCTACCAACAATGTATAAGTGTTCCCTTTTCTCAGCAACCTTGCCAGCATCTGTTATTTTTTGACTTTTTAATAATCTGATTGGTGTCAAATGGTATCTTCTTGTGGTTTTGATTTGCATTTCTCAAATAATCAGTGATACTGAGGTTGTTTAAAATGCTTGTTGGCCACACGTATGTCTTCTTTTGAAAAATGTCTGTTCACATCCTTTGCCCACTTTTTAATTGGGTGGTTTGTTTTTCTCTTGTAAATTTGTCTAAATTCTTTGTAGATGCTGGATATTAGATCTTTGTCAGATACGTAGTTTGCAAATATTGTCTCCCATTCTGTAGGTTATCTGCTTACTCTGTTAATAGTTTATTTTGCTGTGCAGAAGCTCTTAAGTTTAATTGGATCCCACTTGTCAATCTTTGTTTTTGTTGTGATTGCTTTTGGTGTCATTGTCATGAAATCTTTGCCCATTCCTAGGTCCAAGATGAAATTGCCAGGGTTTTCTTCCAGGACTTTTATAGTTCTGGTTTTTACATTTAAGTTGGGAGATAGATAACAAATTGATTTACAAATAAATAATATGCCAGGTGGTAATAATTACTAAGGAAATCATAAACCAGGATAAAGGGAATAAGAATTCATACAGATAATAGAGGAAATTTTAAATAGTGATAAAAGAAGACATGTAACAGGGTGGGCATATGTAAGAGTTAATTTTGTATGTCAACTTGACTAGGTTAAGGGATACCCAGGCCTGCAAAACATTATCTCTGGTGGTGTCTGTGAGGGAGTTTCTGGAGGAGATTAGCATTTGAATCAGTAGACTGAGCGGAGAGGAGCTGCTTTTAGGAATCTGGGTGAAGACCAGGAGTGGTGGCTCACGCCTGTAATCCCAGCACTTTGGGAGGCCAAGACCGGTGGAAACCCGAGATCAGGAGTTCAAGACCAGCCTAGCCAACGTGGTAAAACCCCATCTCTACTAAAATACAAAGATTTTCTGGGCGTAGTGGCGTGCACCTGTAATCCCAGCTACTCGGGAGGCTGAGGCAGGCGAATCGTTTGAACCTTGGAGGTGGGGGCTGCACTGAGCCCAGATTGCGCCATTGTACTCCAGCCTGGGCGACGAGCGAAACTCCACCTCAAAAAACAGAAAAAGTAATGTGGGTGAATACCGTCCAGTCCATTGAGGGTCCAGATAGAACGAAAGAGCTGAGGGAACTAATTACTTTTCTTTTCTGGAGCTGGGACATCTATCTTCTGTTCTTGGACATTGAAGCTCCTGATTCTTGGGTCTTCAGCCTCTAGGACTTACACCAGCGTGTCCCCTAACCCCTGCCCTGGTTCTCAGACCTTTGGCCTTGGACTGAAAGTTACACCGTCAGCTTTCCTGGCTCTCCAGCTTACAGATAACAGATGATTGCACTTCCTGGCCTCCATAATCACAGGAACCACTTTTCTTAATTATACTATTGTTTGCATAAAAACACAAAGTGCTCCAAATATATATGGGGAGTTTAGGTTTTAGAATAAATTATTTGCAACAGCCAAGTTCAGATAACTGTGGTAGCTCTTAAAATAAAACCTTTGCAATACGGAAGTGTTGAAAAACGCGTGCTTTGAATGAAGAGACCTTCGAAACAGGCTTGGTGTGAGCAACATGGCTGACTATTCACCTGGGTGCAGGTGGGCTAAGGCCAAAAAGGGCGTTAGCAAAGGGCAGTGGGATAGGAGTTGGTTTTCTAGGTTTGGGTAGTTTTTGGGGGGATGGGGATGTTGCAGAGTAAGATCAGTTACAGTGGTGGGGGGTAGGGGCGAGGAGCATACATGACCACAGGTTCAGTTACAATGGCAAGGTTGGGTGAGAGGTATTTACGTTATCGTAAGAACAGTTAAGATGGCAGGGCTGGGTGAGGGGCTTCTGGGAAGCTCCGCTGGGCGATCAGGGTGGGAGACTTCAGCTGGAAGCAAGCTTCTGACTTTCAGGCTCCGGGCTTGCATATGGAGACCCAACAGGAAGCGCAGGTAACTGTGACAGACATTATGTATAATCTCTTTCTCTGAAGAATGCGTGCGCAGCATATAATTTTATGAGGAAATTAGGCAATGAAGCACTTTGCACTTGAGTAGGAAATTGGGCACTGAGCTTCTGACAAGTGGTGAGCAAAACATACTAAATTTGGTAATTTAACTTATGCAATTAAAAAATATAGACATATGTATGTCAACGAAAAGAAACAAACTCTGTAAAATATTTGAAGAGATTTATTCTAAACCAAATGTGAGTGACTATGGCTCGTGACACAGCCCTCAGGAGGGCCTGAGAACATGAACTCGGGGTGGGCAGGGCACATCTTGGTTTTATACATTTTAGGAAGGCATGAGACATCAATCAAATGCACTTAAGAAATACATTCAGCATCCGGGCATGGTGGCTTATACCTATAATCCCAGCACTTTGGGGAGCTGAGGAGGGCAGATCACCTGAGGTCGGGAGTTCAAGACCAGCCTGACCAACAAGGAGAAACCCCATCTTTACTAAAAATACAAAATTAGCCGGGCATGGTGGCGCACGCCTGTAATCCCAGCTACTTGGGAGGCTGAGGCAGGAGAATTACTCAAACCCAGGAGATGGAGTTTGCAGTGAGCCGAGATCGCGCCATTGCACTCCAGCCTGGGTAACAAGAACAAAACTGTCTTAAAAAAAAAAAAAAGAAAAAGAAAGAAATTCAGAAAGGCGAGACAACTCAAAGCAGGGGCTTCCAGCCTATAGGTAAATTTAAACATTTTCTGGTTGACGGTTGGTTGAGTTGTCTAAAGACCTGGAACCCGTAGAAAGGAAATGTGCAGGTTAAGATAAAAAATTATGGAGACCAAGGTTCTTTGGAAGTCTCCTGGTGGGTGCCCTTAGAGACAGCAGATGACTAATGCTTCCTACTCAGATCTTTAAAAGGTGCTAGAGTCTCAGTTAATCTTTTTAGAATTTGGAGGGCCTAGAAGAAAAAGATTTAGCTATGTTAATAGAGATTCTTTGCAGATGCAAATTTTCCCCTACAAAGGACAGCTTGGCAGGGCCATTTCAAGATATGGCAAAGAAACATGTTTTGGGTAAAATATTTTGACTTTCTTCTTTGTCACACAATGTTATGCCAGAGTCAGATTGGAAAGTAGGTCACGATATATAGGGTTAAATAAAACCCATCTGATGAGAATTTATGGAATTTATGGCATGACTCCCCATAGGGAGTAGGAATTTGGGCAAGATTTTATAAATCAGAAGTTAGTCCTCATGTATATATATATTTTTCAGATAAGATATTTTTCCAGCATCAAACACATCAATAATCCTTTTAAATACCTTAAGTTCAGAGAATGGAAAAAGCATTAACATTCAGAGTCATAGGCAAATAATTTATGGCCGAGGAGGGACAGAAAGTGGATTGGGGGGTGAGCTGTGGAGACGTCCCTGGACCCGAGGTGGGGACTCTCTGATAGGTTCTGCTGGTTTTGACCAGCTGCTCAGTTTTGCCTTGGCGGCCCCCTGTGTCTTCCTGCAGTGGAGCTTTCCTTAGACAGGCTGTTAAGCTCTATTGTGCTGATTTGACATCTGGAACAAATTCTTTTGTCATACACCATCAGACTTTAAACAAATAAGAGCTAATGAGTTATACAGATGCCATGATTTTGCCTCGACCAATAATTACTCTGTTCACTCAAGGGTAGCATGGAGGTTTCAGAGGCAGGAGAGCTCTCCTGTTCCGGCTCGCGTTGGAATTTGTTTGCTTTGACAAATATCTGGCTTGTCCGATGTTTACAATGTCATGTGTTGATTTTGCCAGGTTTGTCCTATAGATCATCCTGTTCCGGAGATATACAGCACAATGGCCTGGAAACAGTCTTTGTGTTGGAGCCAAGCCCAGCAGAGTCTCCATTCCTTCTCCCTCAGTCACTCTCTGGATGAACAAGAGCAAGTCATTAACCCCCTCTGGGCCTCAGATTCCTCACCTATAAACTGGAGGTAAAAACACATACTCCATCGGATGGGATTGCATAAGAGCTTAGCACAACGTCTGGCACAGAGGGGGAACTCAGTAAACAGTTGCCTCCATCCTTTGCTCAAATCACTTTTAATTAATGTTCCCTTTGAGAAAATAAGGAAGTCAGTCTTCATTTGACTGAGAAAAGGAGTAAGTCTGTTTTATGGCTGTTGTTAAGAGAATATGTATCTATGTGAGTTCACTTTAAGGATAGTGATGTGTTATTTTTAATTTAGAGCCAATTAGTCAATGCAGTGTGAACGTCTTCCTTCTCCCTGGTGAACCTTTGAAGTGGTTGCTCCTAGGGCATCTAAAGAAGAGAAGTCAGAGGCTGGAATAAGAGAAAGTTGATAGAATGGAGAAAGGGCTATTTGGGATAGAAGGGTGTACACACTGACTCTGCAGCTGGTTCCCAGTGGGAGATATTAGGACAATAAATCGTAGCTCAGTGTCCAGCTTCTGGGACCTCTGGGGGAAGCCAGATCCTGCCTCCAGGGATGGCTGTGGATGATTGCTACCTCTGCCCAGGCAAGCCCACCTCCGGCTGCAGCAGCTACAGCGGCTAGAAGCAACTAGCCCCAGCAGGAGAGGAGATCAACCAGGCATAAGGCACCAGGAGAAACAAGTAGGGGACGAGGATGGTGGTCAAATCGTACTTTTTTTGTAATAAGCTTTATTTTGCTTTTCATTGACGTATAATAATTATATATATTTATGAGATATAGTGTGATGCCTGGTGTGCATTATGATCAAATCGGAATAGTTAGCATATTGAGCATCTCAAATGCCTGCCATTTCTTTGTAGTAAGAACACTTAAAATCCTCTCTTTGAGTGACTTTGAACTGTACCGTACAATATTGTCCACTGTGGTCACTCTGCTGTGCAGTAGCACACCGGAAGGTACTTCTCCTAACTGTAACTTTGTCCCCATTGATCAACCCCTCCTTTTCCTTTCCGCTCCTGCACTCGCCCGTCTCTGGTGACCACTGTTCTTTTGTATGCTTCTGAGATCAATGTTTTTTAGCTTCTGCATATGAATGAGATCGTACAAGATTTGTCCTCCTGTGGTTGGCTTATTTCATTGACATAATTGTTTTCTTGGTTCATTCATGTTGTTACAAAAAACAGGATTTCCTCTTTTTTATGGCTGAATAGTATTCCACCATGCACATATGCACCATTTTCTTTATCCACTCAGCCACTGATGGACACTTCGGTTGATTCCATAGCTTGCTTAGTGTGAATAATGCTGTAATGAACATGGGATGCAGATATCCCATATACCGAAATGGGATACATGAAATCAGATATACTGATTTCATTTCCTTTGGATATATACACACTAGTAGGATTGATGGATAATATGATAGTTCTATTTTTAATTTTTTGAGAAATCTCCATACCATTTCCCATAATAAGTGTACTGATTTGCATTTCTATCAATAGTATGTAAAAGTTCTCCTTTCACTGCATCCTTGCCAGCGTTTCTTATTTTGTTTATTTTTTTTTGGTAGGCATTTTAACCAGGGTGGGGTGACATCTCACTGTGGTTTTGATTGCCTTTCCCTAATGGTTAGTGATGTTGAGCATGTTCTCATGTACTTATTGACCATTTGTGTGTCTTCATTTGAGAAATCTCTATTTAGATCCTTTACTGATTTTCAAATCAGCCAGATAATTATTTTTTATTTCTTATTTTATTATTATTTGCTGTTGTGGTGTTTGAGTTCCTTATATATTGTGGATATTAATCTCTCGTCAGATGCATAGTTAACAAATATGTTAGCCCATGTTGTAGGTTGTCTCTTCACTCTGTTGATTATTTCCTTAGCCATAGACTTTTTCATTAAATTTGCCCAGAACAATGTCCTTAAGTGTCTCCCCTATGTTTTCTTCTAATATTTTTATAGTTCTGATTCTTGCTTTCATTATTTTTTATATGGAGTTGGGTTCTCATTATTTCCTCTGGCTGGTATCAAACTCCTGGCTTCAACTGATCTTCCTACCTCGGCCTCCCGAGATGTTGAGATTACAGTCATGAGACATTGTGTCCAGTGTCTCACTTTTCAGTCATTAATCCATCTTGAGTTGATTTTTGTACATGGTGAGAGAATAGGGGTCCTGTTTCATCCTTCTCATATGGATATCCAATTTTCCTAGCACCACTTATTGAAGACTGTGTTCTTTCCCTAGTGTATGTTCTTGTTGACTTTATCAGAATCAGTTGGCTGTAATACATAGAGAATCTCAAAGGAAGTGTTCTGAGTGAAAGATAACGTATGTCTTCATTTATTTAAAATTTTGCAAATGTCAACTAATCTGTAGTGACAGAAAGATCAGTGCTTGCTTGGAAAGGGGTCAGGGGCTTGAAGAATGAGGAATTACAAAGAAAAACAGAAAACTTTGAGGGGTGATAGGTATAGTCACCATCTTGATTGTGGCGACGGTTTCTTGTGTGTATATACATGTCAAAATGTATCAAATTGTGCAGTTCATGTATTTCCGCTTATTGTATGTTAATTTTTCTCAACACAGCTGGGAAAACATAAGACTACACAATACTGACCAGTGCAGAGTGCAATCTGTATAACCACACACTTTTTTTTTTTTGAGATGGCGTCTCGCCCCGTCGCCCGTGCTGGAGTGCAGTGGTATGATCTTGGCTCACTGCAGCCTCCTCCTCCTGAATTCAAGTGATTCTCCTGCCTCAGTCTCCAGAGTAGCTGGGATTAGAGGCACGCGCCACCACCCCTGGCTAATTTTTGTATTTTTAGTAGAGATGAGGTTTTTGCCATGTTGGGCAGGGTGGTCTCAAACTCCTGACCTCAGGTGGTCCACTGGCCTCAGCCTCCCAAAGTGCTGGGATTACAGGCGTGAGCCACCTCGCCCAGCCAACCACTCACTTTTAACAGTGCACATATTTATCACCTGTAAGGAAAGCACTTTTGTGAGGTATATTGTCAATTGTTACTCCTGTTGTTATTGTAATATGGGTAAAAATGTAAAGGAACGAGCCAAAGCAGGCAGTGACCAAAGCAGTTTGTGTCAGGCGACGTTATCCCCTGATTCGTCCTTTTAGAGAAACGCCTGTTTAGAAATGTTACTGTCTCACCTAGGAGAAAGCCTTAGGCTCTGTGAGTGCAGCACCAGCGTCAACCATGTGGCTTACATTCACCAGCAACCGCCATTGCACGTTGCGTATGACTGACCCTTTGTCACTTCTGCTTGAAACAGAATAGCTGTGTTCTTTAATTGCTCCTTTAGGGACACTTAATGCATTCTAAGTGTTTACTAAGCCTTGGGAAGTGATTGATTGCCTGTGGTTAATACTTTTATATTCAAGGTTAATTATTGTTTTCTGATAACATTTTTTATTCATTAGCATCCTTTAATAAGGCTGGCAGTCACTGACTAGTTAAGTGGGCAAACCATTAATACGAGACCTAAAGTCCCGACTACGGGTCAGTCTGCTAATTTCTTAGTCATGGACAATGTGGGAAGAACTTATAAAATAAAAATGCTTATGTTCACTATCTCCTCTTTAACTAAGTGATACTATAAATACACTGTGAGCAGCCTGGAGCTATCTATTTCGCTGGGCAGAATAATCATGAAGAAGTCGGGGCAAAGGAAGTCGTGTACAAAGTGGATGGAAAATGGATGGGGAAGGAGGATAGTGTAACTGATTTCTCATTGAATGTAATGAATGAGGCACAGAAATCTATACTAAAGGAAGGAAGAAAGAGAATGTCAGGGTTTATGGTGATGTATAGACCTTCTCTGAACCTCACATTTTAATGTTATCCTTAAAAGAAGATGAGTCCCTTATTAGGAAAGGAAGAGAATATACAAACTTCACATCAGGCTCAGGCTGGCTTCCTGCTGATAGGATCCTACAGAAATCCACGAAGAGATATGCATTTCACAGTCTGAAGCTATTTCAGCGAGTCCTTCCAAAGGTGAGCAGAGACTAGTGCATCCCTTGAAGAAGGTTAAAAGGGGGCAAAGCAAAGCTACAGACATGAACATAAAATCAAGTAAGAAATCCTGACAGTGTAACTCAAAGTAATGGGTATAATTAATAAAGAATGAAATTCCTGTAACTGCTAAGCACAGCAGAATTATGAAGATGCTGATGACAATTTTCCAAATGGCCCCTTCCTGCCTTGCTTTAAATAGTTATTTACTAAACACTGACGGTGATCACAGCATGGTGTCAGGTAGAAAACTGTGGGAAGAGAGAGAATAAAAAAGTATTTGGCAGTCACAGTTCATCTTGATATTCTTATGCTTGAAAACGGCTATTGGTGGCCAGGCACTGTACCTCATGCCTGTAATCCTAGCACTTTGGGAGGCAGGTGGGTCACTGGATGTCAGGAGTTCGAGACCAGCCTGGCCAACATGGTCAAACCCCATCTCTACTAAAAATACAAAAATAAGCCTGGCATGGTGCCACATGCCTGTAGTCCCAGCTACTAGGAAGGCTGAGACAAGAGAATTGCTTGAACCCACGAGGCAGAGGTTGGAGTGAGCCGCGATTGTGTCACTGCACTCAAGCCTGAGTGATATGGTGAGACTCTGTCTCAAAAAAAAAAAAAAAAAAAAGAAAAAGAAAGAAAAGAAAAGAAAAAGAAAGAAAAGAAAATGACTGTTTGGTCTTTGTGTTTTAGAACACAGTGAATAAATGCCTTAGCAGGCATACAAGTTTGTTTGTGCTCCGTCTTCAGTTCACCTCCTTTCTCAACAGATATTCTTCTCTACCATCCAGTCCATGAGTTGGCATCAGACTTATCATACTGCATATCAATTTCCTTAAATCCAAGTGTTATGTGGCAGTACAAAGTATTAAGTACGTCAGCGTTAATTGTTGTGACAACCAGCTCCAATATCTCACCGACTATATTACTCAGGGTTCTCCAGGGAAACAGAAACATGGAATGGAATGGAATGGAATGGAGAGTGGGATGGGATGGGATGGGACAGGATGGGACAGAATAGGACAGGATAGGATAGGATAGGATAGGATAGGATAGGATAGGATAGATTGGAATAGCATAGAATAGGTTAGGATGGAGTAGAACAGAACAGAACAGAACAGAATAGAAAATAGAATAGAATCGGACAGGTTAGAATAGAGTAGAACAGGACAAGATGAATAGAATAGACTAGGTGAGACTAGGACAGGAAAGAATAGAATACAGTACAATAGAGTTGGATAGAATAGAACAGAACAGAAAAGATAGATTAGATAGATTATATTTATATATTATATAAATACATAAAAATATACAGAAATATATTTATTATAAGGAATTGAATTATGCAATTATGAAGGCTGGGGTATTTCACAATGTACCATCTGAAATCTGAAGACCAAGAGAGTCAGTAGCATAATTTTAGCCTAAACACAAAGGCCAAGAACCAGGAGCACCAACGTCTGAAGCAGGAGAAGATGGATGGCGCCCCAGCTGAGGCAGAGAGAGCAGATTCACCCTTCATCTGCTCTTTTGGTTCTTGTCAGAGACTCAGTGAAGTGGGCCATGTCCACCCACATTGGTGAGGGTGAGCTTTACCCAGTCTAATGATTCAAATGCTAATCTCTTCGGAGAACACCATCACAGACACATCCAGAAATTTACCAGATATCTGGGCATCCCTGAGCCCAGTCAAGTTGGTACATAAAATTAACGATCAGAAGTCACCTCCTTGTTAATTGGCACCCACGTGAATCTTGTTAACCCATATATGGTCTCCAGTAAAGACATTAACAAGATCATGCTTCCACCTCACATGATACAACTATCCTTTGTACAAGCAGAAATGCACGAATCCCTTCCTCAGAAGAGAAAATAAAGTCTTTGAGTGATGCTTCCTCTTTTCCTGATATACCTTAACTTAAATACTAGGATGTAAAATTAGCAATACTTAAATACTAATACAATATTAATACATCTTCTGTTACATGATAAGGGAATAAGAGAAAAGAAAACAAGGACATTTACATGTATGTGTGTGTATAATATATATAGATATGGGTATATATGTAGTATTTGTATTCACACAAAATAAAAAGGAAATACTCATAATTAGAGTCCTCACTTCTGTAACCGGTCACGTGGTTGTAGCTGATATTTATGCTTATATACTTATTATATTTATATATTCCTGCTGCCGATTCTGCATGCCCTTTGTTTTCAGCTGCACCTCAGCTGATTGTGGTTCCTTATCTGATGGGGCAACCCAGACCTTCACTAATAGTCCATTGGGTTGTTGTATTTTTTTTTTTTTGATTGCCTGTAGTCAATCATAGGGCTTGGTAACAATAGGAGTTGACTTGGCCGGGTGCGGCGGCTCATGCCTGTAATCCTAGCACTTTGGGAGGCCGAGGCGGGCAGACCACCTAAGGTCAAGAGTTCGAGATCAGCCTGGGCAATATGGTGAACTGTCTGTACTAAAAATACAAAAACTAGCCAGGTGTAGTGGCATGCGCCTGTAATCCCAGCTTCTCAGGAGGCTGAGACAGGAGAATCTCTTGAACTCAGGAGGTGGAGGTTGTAGTGACCTGAGATCGCGTCATTGCACTCCAGCTTGGGCAACAAGGCAGAACTCTGTCTCCAAAAAAAAAAAGAATAAAAAAAAGAGTTGACTTAAGGAGTCCTCTGTATTCCCAACATACTCTTCTTTATGTCCACGATGGCCTAGTAATCCAATTCTTCCTGGTAGTCCAGTTTCTCCCAACCAACAGCATAACTACTTTATTGATCTACTGACTCAGGCATAAAGTGCCGCAGTGTTCAGTGGAATCTTGTCATGTCTCCTGGTGGAAGCATTTCTTCCTCTGGAATTAAGACCTCTAGGCCAGTAGAGCATGAACTTGCAGAAACCGGAAGCAAACATTTTTCACTGTTGCTCTTCACTTGGAGTAATAGTGGGTGGTGCCACTCCCGTTTCTACCCCTTAACTCCTAGACCTGGGAATCCTGGCTATGAGAGAAACACTGCCAGGTACTGGATGCTGATTCAGAGCACATGCAGTCTTCTGGAGAAGCTTGTACCAGCCTTGTAAGGTATTGCAACCTAGTTGGTGGGTAACTGAGTGTTCAAAGTGCTCTTCCACTGTTTTACCAAGCCAGTTTCTTATGAATAGTGGGGAACCTGACAAGACCAGTGAATCCCTTGAGCATGCGCCCATGGTGGCACTTCTTTAGCTGTGAAGTGAATTCCTGGATGAGAGACAATGCTGTGTGGAATTCCGTGATGGGGAATGAGGCATTTGATAAGTTCACAGATGGTAGTTACGGCAGAAGTTTTCCATGCAGTAAAGGAAAATCCATATCCAGAGTAAGTGTCTATTCTAGTCAGGACAAAGGACTGCCCCTTCCATGATGAAAGAGGTGCAATGTAATTAACCTGCCACCAGCTAGCTGGCTGATCACCCCACCCCAGGGAATGACATCATAACAGCAACTCAGTAATGGTTTGTGCTGCTGGCAGATTCGACACTGGGCAGTGCTTGTATGCAGGTTGGCCTTGTTGAGTGGAAGCCCATGTTTCTGAGCCCACGCGTAACCTCCATCCCGGCCGCCATGGCCATTTGTCCATGAGACCTCTATGTAAGGATGACAGAGTTGGCTGGAGAAAGAGGTTCACTGGTGTCCAGAGAATGGGTCATTCTATCCACTTAATTATCAGAATCCTCCTTGGTTGAGGTCGCTCTTTGGTGAGCAACCACATGGGACAGAAATATCTTTTTTTTTTGCCTATTCAGAGAGGTCTATTTACCTCTTCTCCGTATTTCTGTCACCAATTTTGCAATCATGTTTCTTCTAAGCCCATGACCACCCAGCCAAACCATTGACTATAGCCCACGAATTGATGCATGCTCACAAGTTTGACCATTGCCCCTGTCAAGCAAAATGCACCACCAGGTGCACTGCCTGAAGTTCTACCGGTTGGATGAATTCCCTTCACAGTTGTCTTCACTGATGTTCGGGAGAGGGGCTATAGTGCAGGGGCCGTCCGCTTCCAAGTGGTGCCGGGAAACTATGCAGAACGCTCTGTAAACCAGGCCTGAATCTTCTGTTCCTTTGTCAGCTGATCACAAAGAACTCTTCACAAGGTCGTAGTTGCAGACTGGGAGAGAGAAGGCGTTGTAGGAGGAGTAAGAGCCATGGGCCTTTGGGCCACTTCTTTTATTTATTTATTTATTTTTGAGACAGAGTTTCCTTCACTCTTATTGCCCAGGCCGGAGAACAGTGGTGTGATCTCTGCTCACTGCAACCTCTGCCTCCCAGGTTCAAGCGCTTCTCCTGCCTCAGTCTCCTGAATAGCTGGGATTACAAGTGTGCTTCACCCCATCCAGCTAATTTTTGTATTATTGTTATTTTTTTGGAGACAGACAGAGTTTTCCTCTTGTTACCCAGGCTGGAGTGCAATGGCACAATCTCTGCTTACTGCAACTTCTGCCTTCCCAGGCTTAAGCTTAAGCCGTTCTCTTGCTTCAGCCTCCCAAGTAGCTGGGATTACAGGTATGCACCACCATGCTCAGCTAACTTTTTTTTTTTTTTGAGACAGAGTCTCACTCTGTCGCCAGGCACCAGGCTGGAGTGCAGTGGCATGATCTTGGCTCACTTCAACCTCCGCCTCCAGAGTTCAAGCAATTCTCCTGCTTCAGCCTCCCGAGTAGCTGGGATTACAGGCACACGCCACCATGCCCAACTAATTTTTATATTTTTAGTAGAGATGGGGCTTCACCATGTTGACCAGGGTGGTCTCGAACTCTTGACCTCGTGATCTGCCCACTTTGGCCTCCCAAAGTGCTGGGATTACAGGCGTGAGCCACCGCGCCCGGCCTAATTTTGTATTTTTAGTAGAGACGGAGTTTCTCCATGTTGGTCAGCTCACTTGAACTCCCTACCTCAGGTGATCCACCTGCCTCGGCTTCCCAAAGTGCTGGGATTACAGGCATGAGCCACCGCGCCCGGCAGGGCCACTTGTTTATGTAACTCACTTATGCCTTCAGGGCCTACTTGGGCTCAGTCACATCCACACCACGTCCATTAGATGATGGAGTATTGCTGTGCATACCAACTGTATGCCTCAGTGGTCTTTCTTTCACCAAGTGGTAGTATTTCTGGGGCTCTATCTTAAGAGAATAGTTCTGAATAAGGAACAACATGTAATCTATAATGGCAAAAGCGGAAGACCACAGGAGTGCTCAATTATGATGCAGAAGTTACAAAGCCCAGAGTCTAGTCACTTCATGCAACATTATACAGTTATTAAAATTGAGGAAATGCTGTAAAATTGATGGACTATATTAATTAATGTAATAACATCAAAATAGCCATGATTTAATAGAAAAGATAAAAAGCATGATAGTATATAATTACAGCAATATGTTTTTGTTTTTGTTTTTTTTTTGTTTTTTGAGACAGAGTAGCTACCTGTTGTCCAGGCTGGAGTGCATTGGTGCAATCTCAGTTCACCGCAACCTCCACTTCCAGAGTTCAAGCGATTCTTCTGCCTCTGCCTCCAGAGTAGCTGGGATTACAGGCATGAGCCACCATGCCGGGCTAAGTTTTATATTTTTAGTAGAGACGGTGTTTTGCCATATTGCCCAGGCTGGTCTCAAATTCCTGACCTCAAGTGATCCGCCTGCCTCAGCCTCCCAAAGTGCTGGGATTACAGGTGTGAGCTACCATGCCCGGCCCTATGGCAATGTTTTTAAAAGTCCATAATATAAATAATTTCATTAAAAAGCTGAGCACCTAACACAAACAAATATCAATAGTGCTTGCCTGCGGTGGGTGCAGCAATAATTTTTATTTTCCTCTTTACTTTTCCTATTTTGTAAATTTTATTTAATGAGCAGACATTGTTTTTATTAAGAAAAATTAAACATTAATGAAATAAAGGTACTAAATGTAGTGTGTTTTTGTTTTTTTGAGACAAAGTCTCACTCTGTCGCCCAGGCTAGAATGCAGTGGTGCAATCTCAGCTCCCCACAGCCTCTACTTCCTGGGTTCAACTGATTCTCCTGCCTCAGCCTCCCAAGTAGCTGGAATTACAGGCACCTGCCACCACGCCTGGCTAATTTTTAAAAATTTATTTATTTTAGTAGAGAGGTTTCACCATGTTGGCCAGGCTGGACTCGAACTCCTGACCTCACGTGATCTGCCCACCTCAGCCTCCCAAAGTGCTGGGACTACAGGTGTGAGTCACCACACCCAGCCAATGTAATGTTTGTTACAGTGAGAATGGTGGCCAGGGGACTGAGGGTTTGGGGTGGGGTAGGAAGGAAGATGGACTGGGACCTCACCCCTCCCTGACTGGGGAGCTGTGTGGGTGACTGCTGTTGTCCCTCCTGCTTCCTCTGTAATGATGGCATCCCTGGTGGCCACACCTGCTTCCGTGCTTAGAGGAATGTTATTAATAACAACAATAATAATAAAAGATAAATAATTAAAGATAATTAACATGGCAAAACCCTGTCTCTACTAAAAATACAAAAATTAGCTGGGCATGGTGGCACGCACCTGTAGTCCCAGCTACTTGGGAGGCTGAATTGCTTGAACCCAGGAGGCAGAGGTTGCAGTGAGCCAAGATTGCACCACTGCACTCCAGCCTGGCACCTGGCGACAGAGCAGGACTCTGTCTCAAAAAAAAACCAAACAATATAGTGGAAATATGCCTTCCCAGTGGCGGTGGCATATTCCCTCTGTATTATTCACACTGTCTCTCTGTTTCCTGCAACAAAAGGGTCTGGTTTTGTGACATGTCCATCTGAAATGAGGCCCCCAGGCTGAGCAAGACTGCCACATGAATCTTCGTGCTAATTAGGAAGAGGCACCTTGGAGGCAGATCCTGCAGAGAACCAGGGGGTGAACGTAGGGAGCAGAAATCAGGCTGGATGTCGGCATCCTCTCCTCCTGGTTACTGCCTTCCCACCACCTTGCAAGGTGCAACCCCTCTCTAGCACCCATTGTTTTTTTTTTTGGTTTTTTTTTTTTGGAGTTGGGGTCTTGCTGTGTCACCCAGGCTGGAGTGCAGTGGCATGATCATAGCTCACTGAAGCCTCAAACTCCTTGGCTGAAGATCGTGCCACTGCACTCCAGCCTGGTGACAGAGCAAGACTCTGTCTCAAAAAAAAATCAATAAATCTAAATCTAAATAAATAAAATTTAAAAATTTAAAAAGATGATAAATAATAGCAATAGTAACACAATAATAAATAAAAAGAGACTAAAAGATGAAAGGAGGTTAAGTAGACTTGAAAACCAAATGGAATGCGCAGTCTTGGATTAGGCACTGGACCAGGAAAAGAATATTTCCATAAGGTCTATAGATTAGACAATAGTGCGGTCTCAATGTTCATATCCTGAATTTTGATAATTGTTCTGAGGTTATGAAAGCTGTAGCATTTGGGGCATTTAAACCAAGGGGATGCAGGAATTCTTTTTCCCATATTTGCAACTTTATTGATATGGTTTGGCTGTGTCTCCGCCTAACTCTCATCTTGAATTGTAGTTCCCATAATTCCCCCGTGTTGTGGGAGGGACCTGGTGGCAGGTAACTGCGTCATGAGAACTGTGCTGTTCTCATGATAGTGAATAAGTCTCATGAGATCTCACGGTTTTGTAAGGGGAAGTTCACCTGCACACACCACTTGCCCGTCTCCGTGTAAGACGTGACTTTGCTTCTCCTCACCTTCCGTCATGATTGTGAGGCCTCCCCAGACATGTGAAACTGTGAGTCAGTTAAACCTCTTTCCTTTGTAATTACCCAGTGTGTCTTTATTAGCAGCATGAGAAAGAACTAATATACTTACTTTTCGAGCCAGAAAAAACCCCTGGCAACACACACACACACACACACACACACACACACACACACACACACACACTCCTTCCAGCTCATTTCATAGATGAGAACACTAAGTAAATAATTAAGCCACGAGCTCAGAGTCAGACAGCAAGTGGGCACTGGTGGAGGGAGAATTTGCCTCTGTGAGTTGCTGCCCAGGGTCCACAATCTGCCTCGAATGCATGAGTCAGACCAGTGCAGACTCATGGATGAGAGGAGGCGCTTGGGAAATAACACTGAGCTGTTCTTTGCAGCAACCTTGGTCTGCTCAGTATAGTCAGACTTAAAGACTTTAGGAGCTTAGGGTGAGCGGTGAGCTGATACTGTGCCTTACCCAGGACTAAGTGAAAAGAAGTATTGTATTCATCCCTGCGGATCAGTTCCCTTCAGGGTTTGATCTTTTAGAAAGTCCATTGTCTCTTGGGAAGTGAAGGTGGGAGGATCACTTGAAGACAGGAATTTGAGACCAGCCTGGGCAACATGAAAGAACCCCATCTCTACAAAACATTTAAAAAAAAAATAGCCAGGGATCAGGAGTGATGGCTCATGCCTGTAATCCCAGCACTTTGGGAGGCTGAGGTGGGCGGATTACGAGGTCAGGAGTTTGAGAACAGCCTGGCCAACATAGTGAAACCTTGTCTCTACTAAAAATACAAAAAATTAGCGGGGCATGGTGTCAGGCAACTGTAATCCCTCAGCTATTTGGGAGGCTGAGGCAGGACAATCACTCGAACCTGGGAGGCGGAGGCTGCAGTGAGCCGAGATCACGCCATTGCACTTCAGCCTCCATCCTAAGAAAAGAAAAAAATGAGCCAGGCATGGTGGCATGCACCTGTAGTTCCAGCTACTCGGAAGACTGAGGCAGGAGGAGCTGTTGAGTCAGGAGTTTGGGGCTGCAGTGAGCTATGATATGGCTCTGCATGCCAGCCTGAGCAACAGAATGAGATCCTGTTTCTTAAAAGTGAAAGAACAAAAGAATGAAAGAAAGAAAGAAAGAAAGAAAGAGAGAAGAGGAAGGAGAGAAAAAGAAAGAAAAGAATGAAAGAAGGGAAGGAAGGAGGAAATGAAGGAAGGAGGAAAGAGGTAAGGGGGAAGGAAGGAAGGAAAAAAGGAAAGGGAAGAAAGGAAGGAAGGAGGGAAGGAAGGAAGAGAGAAAAAGAAAGGGAAGGAAGGAAGGAGGAAATGGAGGAGGAAGGAAGGAGGAAAGGGGGAAGAAACGGGGAAGGAACAAAAAAAGGAAGGAGAGAAGGAAGGAAGAAAGGAAGGAAGGAGGGAAGGAGGGAGTAAGGGAAGGAAGGAAGAGAGAGAGAAAGAAATAAAGAGAGAGAGAGAGAGAGCATAGTCTGGTGGCATTCTTGCTTCCTGAGAGAAGACCTCAGAGGGGCTGTAGGGAAAAAGCCACTGCCAGGTCACCGCACAGTGATCATGATAGTGCTGACCAGAGTGTCTAGGGGATCCCGGAGCTGGAGGCAGAACTGACTGGGTTCTGCCAGCTTCTTTTGTACTTTGCTCCCAGATAGAGAGGAATTTAATTCCCTGTACCTAAGATAGCTCTTTCTCTCTATCCAGAAATGAAAGCTATGCCAGATAAACAGCAAATGAAGGGTCCTGAGTTGGGTGATGAGTTGTCACCATCTTCCTGATCAATGAATGAGCTGAGGCATGAAGAATGGAGCAAGCTTCACCCAGAACAGAGACCTCACCCTGTGGGCTGTCTCTCAGTGCATGAGGCTGCAGAGCAATTAGTGGCTTTGTCTAGCTCAGACCAGGAGGCTCACATCCTCATGTGGTCTTTGGCTGGGAGAGGGAGAGTCACGTGCAACGCAGCAGTTGGGCCATGTACTCACAATCACTTGCACTCCTGAACCTATAGCCATCAAGGTGAGATATAGTCTCAAGCTAGCTGGTTCATAAGTGTTTACCAGCTACGTGTGGTGGCTCATGCCTGTAATTTCAGCACTTTGGGAGGCTGAGGCAGGTGGATCATTCGATCGAGACCAGCCTAGTCAACATGGTGAAACCTTGTCTCTACTAAAAATACAAAAATTAGCCAGGCATGGTGGTGGTGGGCGCCTGTAATCCCAGATACTTGGGAGGCTGAGGCAGGAGAATCACTTGAACTCAGGAGGCAGAGGTTGTAGTGAGCTGAGATCTCACCATTGCACTCCAGCCTGGGTGACAGGGTGAGACCCTGTCTCAAAAAATAGTAATAGTGACCTTGGATACTTTATTGCAACATCATTGGATTTAGTCTCTTTATCTATAAAATCGAGAGGAGCTTGGATAATACTCAACTTATTTCTACTTCTAAAATGTCCTTGTGGGCGGGGCTCAGTGGCTCACACCTGTAATCCCAGCACTTTGGAAGGCCGAGGCAGGTAGATCACGAGGTCAGGAGTTCAAGACCAGCCTGGCCATGATGGTGAAACCTCATCTCTTCTAAAAATACAAAAATTAGCCAGCGCAGTGGCAGGTGCCTGTAGTCGCAGCTACTTCGGAGGCTGAGGCAGGTGCATCTCTTGAACCCCAGAGGTAGGGGTTGTAGTGAGCCAAGATCATGCCACTGTACTCCAGCCTGGATGACAGAGTGAGACTCCATCTTGGAAAAAAAGAAGAACAAAAACAAAAAGTCCTTGTGATTTTGTGAGTTCCCCACCCCCTCCTACAGCCACTCACCCAACCCTCACTGTGTCCCACGAGCTGCCTGGAGCTTTCAGCTAGAGGGTTTCCCTTGAGAATCCAGAACAGTGATTCTGAGCATTCAGCATCTGTAATGGAGTTTTCACTACTCAGGGGAAAATGAAAATATATATATATGGATATTACAATGTACCTGGTGGTGAAACATTGCCAAATATTTTTTCTTTATGATTACTGTTCTTTATTTTGAGATAAGGTGTTTTCCTCTCTTTTACTGATGTAACAATTTTATTCATTTCTTTTAAAAATAAAAAAAGTACAGAAATGAGAAAGCATCAGCTTTAGTTTGCTATTGGAGGGAAGTTGCCCAGGTTCATTGCTGAGCGTTCCCGCAAGGTGCTCCCAGCAGAGTGAGGTAAGGAAAGGGCCAGGACCACAGGTGCAGGCGGAACTGAGGGCTGTGGTCAGGACTGTCCCTCTGATGCCCGCAAGGACCATCCAGATATCAGTCTGCTCCTCCCAGGCCTGGAGCTGATGAAATGCTAGCCGAGGAGAATTCTTGACTTCAACCCAGAACAAAATGGGACTTTTCAGCTGTCTGATAACCCAAAGAGGACCAAAGGATTCAGAGACTTAGGCATGGCGTCAGCAATGGGTGGCTGTTTTCCTAAGACATGCTCTACCCCATGCACAGGGAAGGAATGTTCTACATAGAGAGGAATTTAATTCCCTGTACCTAAAATAGCGCTTTCTCCCTATCCAGAAATGAAAGCTATGCCAGATAAACAGCAAATGAAGGGTCCTGAGTTGGGTGATTAGCTGTCACCCTCTTTCTGATCAATGAATGAGCTGAGGCATCAAGAATGGAGCAAGCTTCACCCAGAACAGAGACTTCACCCTGAGGGCTGTCTCTCAGTGCATGAGGCTGCAGAGGACTCTGGCTTGTCTGGCTCAGACCACATGGTCTTTGGCTGGGCGAGGGGGAGTCACGTGCAACACAACTCTTCGTCTAGATTGTTGAGCACCGGTGAACACAGTCTTGCTTGCGATGAAGACAGTGATCAGATGTGGCAGAAACAGCAGATGCAGAGTCACCAAAACCAGATGAATTCAGCTAAGGCAGATGCCCAAAGGCCAGCAAAGCTCAAAGCTCCAGGACAAACCGTCAATCATGGTTTCAAGGTTCACAGTTGTTTGGGGCAAACGTGGAAGTGCGAAGGTTGCCGTGTCCTTTGGTGATCCCATGGCCTGGGTTGGTTTCTTTTCTGAAGGCCAAGAGGAGGTGAAGGTGAAGAGAGCCTGGAGCTACTGTGAGTGACCTCCTAGTAGCATAAAAGGGTCACGTTGGTGGATGTTTCCTGAGGAAAGGCCACCAGGGGATGACCCCAAATCCATTCCCTTCTGGCTTCAAATGTGGATGCATTTCAATGAGTAGATAGAAACTGCTGACAGTGAGTAGAAACTGACAAATTGGATGCAGGGAATTGGGATCAATAATGGGTTACAGGGCATATTGTGAGGTCCATAATTATTGTCTCTGTTTCCTGGAACCTGGAGTAATGCCCAGATCATAGTCCACCAGCCTGCCCCTCATTCCTCAATCCCAAAGCCCCCGAGTCCAGGAAGGTCTTCTGAACTTCTTCACTGCCTTGAGAAAGTCTCCCTGGGTGGCCTGTCACCCTGAATCTGATAACGCTTATGGCAGAGCATGCATTTATTGACTGTTTGCTCAGCATCTGACTGATCATTCTCCTACTACCACCGTAGGCGAAGGATATTATCTCCACTGTATTCCTCTAATCCAGTCCATTTAGTTACGAATAATTCATGAGTGTGTACTCTATGTCAGGTCCTGCTCATCTTTTTTGCCTCCAAAATATCTCTTCGACCCTGTTTGTGTGTTTTCCCTGTATTTTCCACTGCCCTGGTCCGGCTGTCGCCTCCCCTCTGTCACCTCCTCTCTGTCACCCGGGCAACAGTAAAAAACCTTCTCATTGGCAGATCTCTTGGCCTCCGTTCTGTCTTCTTCACATCACCCTCCAGCCCCAAGGGAGCTTCCAAAGTAGCAGCACTTGGCAAGGGACCCGCTTGTCAGAAACTCTTTGATGATTCCTATCACCAATAGGACACATTTCTGCCCCTTGTCTGGACTCACAAATACCCCATGACGTGAGCCCTACCTAGCACTTCGAACTTAGGCAAAACACCACATGGCTGCACGCATTGTGCAGTTCTCTTTCAACTGAAGCTGCCTTTCTCTGTTTCCTCCTGGCTAACTCCTCCCCACCTTACCCCAACATTGCTAGCTCCTGAGTGGCCGAATGTTACCCTGGGCACACACCTTTCTCCTTGTGCTTCCTTCTATGGATTGTAATTGTCTATTGATGTGTCTTTACTAGGCTATGAACTGCAGAAGGCAGGCCTCCAGCCTAATTATTCTTGGATCACAATCTTTAAGAAGTAGCTAAATGCACATTACACGCTTTATAAAAACCTCTGATAAGACTTAGTGTGTATCTGACGTGGCTAAACACCTTACAAACATTTCTGTAATTTCCACCAACAGTGCACACCTAACATCTGGCTGGAGCTGTTATATATGCATAACCCTACTACCTAAAGGCACCTCTTTTTTTTTTAATTTTACTTTTTTTTTTTTTTTTTTGAGATGGAGATTCACTCTTGTTGCCCAGGCTGGAGTGCAATGGCGCGATCTCGGCTCACCGCAACCTCCGCCTCCCAGGTTCAAGCTTTTCTCCTGCCTCAGCTTCTCGAGTAGGTGGGATTACACATGTGAGCCACAACGCCTGGCTAATTTTTATATTTGGGGTTTCACCACATTTGCCAGGCTGGTCTCAAACCCCTGACCGCAGGTGATCCACCTGCCTTGGCCACCCAAAGTGCTGGGATCACAGGTGTGAGCCACTGCACCCTGCCTTAAAGGCATCTTTTAAAGACACAAACCAGATCACCTTCCCCCTCTGCGGATCCTCGAGCGGCCCTTTTCATCCGGCCTGCTCTTCTGCTCACCTCATTCACATCTCCTCTTCCTGCCACCCCTAAGTCAGGAGTCACTACACATTGGCTCCTTTGAGTTTCATCATAGCACGTATCTTCACCTAACGTTGTCTTGTTATGTCGAGCGTTTAAATGCTGCCTCTCAGTGGAGTGTACGTTCCACAAGAGCAGACTTACTTGTCTTGCTCTCTATCCCCCGAGCTCAGAATACTTCCTGGTATGGAGTCTCAGTGAAGTTTTCTTTTTTTGAGACAGTCTCGCTCTGTCACCCAGGCTGTAGTGTAGGGGCACAGTCATGGCCCACTGCATCCTCCAACTCCTGGGCTCAAGCGATCACCTGCCTTAGCCTCTCCAGAAGCTGCGACTACAGGTGCATGCCACCCTACATGGTAGAGGTGGTGTCTCACTATGTTGTCCAGGCTGGTCTTGTACTCCCAGCCTCAAGCAGTCCTCCTGCCTTGACCTCCCAAAGTGCTGGGATTATAGGCGTGAGCCACCATGCTCAGCCTTCAGTAAAGATTTTAAGTATCTGATTTGTTCCTCTCTATAATCCCAGGAGCTGCAGACTAAAATTGTGCCGATTTTACAGATGAGGTAATCCCTATAATCCCAGCACTTTGGGAGGCCAAGGCTGGCAAATTGCTTAAGCCCAGGAGTTCAAGACCCTGTTTCTACAACAACAATAATGAAAAATATATATATATTAAAAATGTATTTATATGCAAACCAACCAGGCATGGTGGCACGGGCCTGTAGTCCCAGCTACTTGGGAGGCTGAGGTGGGAGGATCACTTGAGCCTGAGAGGCAGAGGTTGCAATGAGTCAAGATTGCGCCACTGCACTCCAGCCTGGGTAACGGAATGAAATCCTATCTCAAAAATTTAAAAACAAACAAACAAAAAAAACTGGGTGCGATGGTTCATACCTATAATCCCAACACTCTGGGAGGCTGAGGCAGGTGGATTACCTGAGGTCAGAGGTTCGAGACCGGCCTGGCCAACATGGTGAAACCCCATCTCTACTAAAAATACAAGAATTAGTTGGGTGTAGTGGCTGGTATCTGTAATCTCAGCTACTCACAAGGCTGAGGCAGGACAATCGCTTGAACCCAGGAGGCAGAGGTTGCAGTAAGCGGAGATCGTGCCATTGCACTCCAGCCTGGGCAACAAAGTGAGACTCCCTCTCAAAGAAATAAACAGGAATGGTTCTAAAAGCTTCAGCCAGTAGATTGCATATCTCTTCAGCTGAGAAAACAGACCCGTTTGACTGAATAGCTCACATTCTTTGTCTGACTACCACATTTATCTATGACTTCAGCATCTGAACTCACACCCCGTCTGGTGCAAAGATAAACAATGCCTTGTTCCTCTTCCGGCCTGTACCTGAGCAGCAGGAGGAGACATTGCTGGTTCTCTTCCCTGTTCCCCTGGTTTTCTGTCTCTCCTTTTTTTTTGCCAGGCTGGAGTGCAGTGGTGAAATCTCGGCTCACTACAACCTCCGCCTCCCGGGTTCAAGCAATTCTCCTGCCTCAGCCTCCCGAGTAGCTGGAATTACAGGCATTTGCCACCATGTGTGGCTAATTTTTGTATTTTTAGTAGAAAGGGGGTTTCACCATGTTGACCAGGCTGGTCTCAAACTCTT
>NW_022437028.1:3211196-3331163 GCF_009761245.1 Sapajus apella
GGAATTACAGGCATTTGCCACCATGTGTGGCTAATTTTTGTATTTTTCGTAGAAAGGGGGTTTCACCATGTTGACCAGGCTGGTCTCAAACTCTTGACCTCTTGATCCACCCGCCTCAGCCTCCCAAAGTGCTGGGATTATAGGCGTGAGCCACCGTGCCCGGCCCCTCAAATGTACATCCCATTTTAAAAAGAGACGAACAGGATTTCAAAAACATATGCCATTGTGAGAAGCTAGCACGGGAAGGGGACAGAGTGATCTAGGCCATTGCTAGGTAGGAGGTTCCATGCCCGACCTTCTAACTGACTTCAATAAGGTGTTTGACCCGACAATAGAATGACTCGAGCCAGTGCTCACTGTGCAGACTACGTACATTTGAAAGGTCAGGGGCATTCAGAAAAGCTAAGCTTTGGCCTGTGTTTAGGGTGATCAAGATGGTTTTGGCAGTCAGCTTTCTTCTTGCATAGAGTGGCTTAAGGTTTCATCGCCAACCCAAATTTGATCTGTCAGCGACTCTTATTTTCTTTTCCTCTGGGGACTGACATCTCAGTTGTGATGATGATCTATCTCCAGCTGTCTTACCCTAGGAAGGCAGCCCAGAATTCATTCATCTGTTAGCTCACTCCAGACACACTTCCAGCCACAACAGTGTACTAAGTGCTAGTCTAAGTGTTGGCGCAACATAAATGGGTAAGACACGGCCTGTCCCTCCTCATTGCTGCGGTCACCAGGGCTGGAGAATGTATGATGGCTTCTCCACGCGGCTAATAATTTTTATTTTTATCCTTGTACTAGATTCCTCTCTCATGCCACTACTTTGATCTCTCTTTCTCTCTCTCCCTCTCTCTCTCTCTCTTTTTTTTTTTTTTTTGTAGAGTTAGTCTTGCCTTGTCACCCAGACTGGAGTGCAATGGCACAATCATAGTTCACTGCAGCCTCCAACTGCAGGGCTCAAGCAATCCTCCCACGTTAGCCTACTGAGTACCTAGGATTACAGACATTTGCCACCATGCCCAGCTAATTTATTCCTAATTTTTGTAGAGACGGGGGTCTCACTTTGTTGCCCAGGCTTGTCTCAAACCCTTGGCCTCCAGTAATCCTCCCATCACAGCCTCCCAAAGTGCTGGAATTGTAGGCACCACTGTGCCCGGTCCATCTTGATCTCTTACATTTAAGACACCTTCTCTCTGACCACAGAAAAGCAACCAACGTTACATAGGAAACACTAGCTAAGGCACAAGGCCATCAAACCCCCAAGAAGAACTGGCCCAAACCAGGCACTCCACAAGAAAATGATTAGGGAGCTAATAGGAAATTAAAGAGAGCATGTTTCACCTTCACATAGAAAAGAATGTGCAGTAATAGGGCCAGTTAAAGATCCAAGGAGGTCAGTAGAGGTGATCTGACATCCAAGTGAAGGGAAAGAAGAAGAAGAAGGATGGAGAGGAAGGAGGAAGAAAAAAAGAGACCAAACCCCCTCCAACTGTCACACTGAAAAGTGGTGGCTGCATTTAACTTGGGGGCTATGGCCTGCACATGGGGGATGCCCCATTTGTTCCGCTACAACTTTGGGCTTATATAGGGAGATGGGAACAGCCAGGTGACAGGGAGGTTGGTGCACATTCAGCTCATTTGGGGGTGGCTTTTTCTGTTCCTACAGCCTACACCTTGTAAACTAAAAAGTGCCTGAGTCAGATCTCAATCAATTTAGAGGTTTATTTTGCTAAGGTTTAGGATGTGCCTGGGAAAAAGAAACACAAGTAGGATCTGTGGCCTGTGCTATTTCCAAAGAGGGTTATGGGATCTTGAATATTTAAAGGACAAAGAGTAAGCAGGAAGGAAAGAGACAAAAGAGGAGGAAGGGACAGGAGGTGATGAAGCAAGTGGTCCCATTCTTGTTTTGATTAGCACTCAGTGAATCTACATTTTACATGTGAAAAGAAGGGAGTGGGGTGAAAGTCAATCATGCATTTGTCTCCCACTTATTAAATCTACATTTTACAGGAGATGAAGTCAGCATGTAAAATTACAGCTGTCCACCTGGGAACAAAAGGAAGGTAGGTTTTTTTTGTTTGTTTGTTTTTGTTTTTAGTTTTCTTTCGCAGCCTTCACTTGCTTAGACCTTGTCTTCGACGCTGATTGGACAACTGGTTTGCAGGGAAAGCAGATAAAGCATAATCAGCTTTCCCTGGCGAGTCATTATTCTAGGGTCCAGGTGTTTTGGCTTGCTTGTTTGTTTGTTGAGATTAAGAAAATCTCACTTATATCGAAGTTTATAAATGGATCCTATCTTGAGGACGCCATTTTTACGTTTGAAAGGCCTGCTCTCACTTCTGGCTGTTGGTTTGAAGGCAGAGCCGCAGCACTAACGGAGGTAAAGGAAAGGTAAATGTTGCTTCTTCAGCTCCCAGAGATCATAAAAATTGTCAGTGCCGACTGATCTAGCTTTGTGGTTTTAGAGCCTTTTCTGTCTCTAGGTTTTGCAGACTTCAACTGAGATTTGCACCTTACAAAACAAAGAGCGAGCAGTGTGGGAGCAAAAGAGGGGCCTCAGAGACTCGCATCCTCTTTTGCATGGGGGCAGAGTAAGAATTCCAAGACTGTGTTTTGTTTAATTAAACAATTTATTTATTTTCCTAAGGCAAGGCTTGATCTGTGTAGCTGGGACTGCAGGTGTGTGCCACCATGACCGGCTGCATTTTTTTTCTTTTCTTTTTTAGAGAAGGGGTCTTGCTCCTTTGGCCAGATTGCTCTTGAATTTCTAACTTCAAATGCTCCTCCCTCCTTGGCCTCCCAAAGTGCTGGGATTATAGGCATGAGCAGGTCCCAAAACTGTAATGTAAATGCACACTGGCTTTCCATAGAGATCATTTGCCTTAGACTCTTTTCTGAGTAGGAAAATAATCTGCCTTCCCTAGTGATTCATTATTCTAGGGTCCAGGTTTTTTGGCTTGTTTGTTTGTTGAGATTAAGATAATCTCACTTATATCCAAGTTTATAAATGGATCCTATTTTGAGGACTCCATTTTTACGTTTGAAAGGCCTCTCTCACTTCTGGCTGTTGGTTTGAAGGCAGAGGCACAGCACAAAAAAAGATAAAGGAAAGGCAAATGCTGCTGCTTCCGTTCCCTTCTTCTGGCCCCTGTGTCCTGAAGGGCATTGTCAATTAGGGATAGGGTCTCAGGAGCTGTGCTTTTCTCCTTAAAGGAGCCATTAGCAAGTGGCATCAGCTGAGGGCTGTGATTGGCCCTTCTCTTCTGGGTATCCTGTCTGTAATTGTCACTAATGCAAATTCATTAGATATTTCATTAGCTGAGCCATAAACCTATATCCTGATCTTTAGCTGAAAACATCTCCGAATTAGATTTGGAAAATTAGAATAATACTCATTCGCCGGTGGCGATTAATGAGTCATGACTGAGGAAGGCAGGGAGAGGAGGGCCGCAGAGTGGCTCTCCTTCCATGCTTCTGATGGTTAAATGGAAGAGGAAATCACACTGCATTCCGCGAATTCACTGGAGCATGAAGCTGTCACTGCCTGGAGCCACCAGACTTCCTGACCCAGTTCCTGGGCTTTTCAGTCCTTCCTTCTTTTCAGACCCCAATGGGTGGAACAGAGTCTGGGTAGCAGGGGGTCGGTTCAAGGCAGGTACTCCTGGCACTCAGGTGCTGGTATCGTTGGTAATGTACCACATAACCACCAGATCCTTTTATTTTCTATTAGGTATAGAGGAGACGACCTTGGAAGCTATTGCCTTCAACCTTCATTTCTTCCACCAGTGAAATTGAGGCTCAGAAAAGTCAGGCAACTTGTTCCTGGACGCATTGAGTAAGTAATGTCTTTAAACATGGCGACTCCACTCCAGTCCCCTAACTCCGTGTTGAATGCTCGTTTCTCTGAACCATCATCTCTACCAACTGTGTGGCAACAATCCATTGATGACTCAATACTCAATATGTGGGAGATGGTTAGAGGGAAGTTACGGATCCGAGGAGGGCTAAAAGATGTTCAGGTTTGTGACATGGGTATATCGTGTGATGCTGAGGTTTGGCTTTGTAATGATCCCATCACCCAAGTAGTGAACATAGTACCCAATAGGCAGTGTTTTCACCCTCGCTCCCTCTCCTCCCACCCAGCAGTTCACAGTCTCTGTTGTTCCCGTCCTTATATTTATGCGTACCCCATGTTGAACTTCTGCTTATAAGTGAGAACATGTGGTATTTGGTTTTCTGTTTGCATTAATTCACTTAGGATAATGGCTTCCAGCTGCATCCATGTTGCTGCAAAAACAAAAACAAACCATGAGTTCATTCTTTTTTATGGCTGTGTAGTATTCCATGGTGTATATATACCACATTTTCTTCATCCAGCCACTATTGATGGGCACCTGGGTTGATTCCATGCCTTTGCTGTTGTGAACAGTCCTGTGATAAATGTATGAGTGCAGGTGACCTTAACATTCTAATTTAACCTTTGGGCCTAAGTTTTCCATCATATCAAACGAAGTCATCATACTAAGTCTGTAAGAATCCTCCAAGAGCTGACATTTACTTGCTTTCCTCTCTGTAGACATATCAAAAAGGGGGTAGTGCAGTGTAGACACAGAAGAATGAATGAGCCCCTCTTCTTCTGGGTATTTTTTGTTTTTTGGAGACTGAGTCTCACAGTGTTGCCCAGGCTGGAGTGCAATGGTGTGATCTTGGCTCACTGCAACCTCTGCATCCTGGGTACAAGCGATTCTCCTGTCTCAGCCTCCCGAGTAGCTGGAACTACAAGTGTGTGCCACCATGCCCAGCTCATTTTTGTATTTTTAGTAGAGACGGGGTTTTACCAGGTTGGCCAGGATAGTCTTGATCTCTTGACCTTGTGATCCGTCCCCTCGGCCTCCCAAAGTGCTGGAATTAGAGAAGTAAGCCACCGTGCCTGACCCTCCTTCTCGGTATTCGGAAGGCTTTACAGAAGCTGTGACACTGTAGACAGGGGCTAATGAAGGATTGTAGCAAAAAACCAAGAGAAAGGTGATGTTGCTGCATAAAGAGAGAGGACATGATATCTGGATTCCTATCCAGATGTGCAAGGCCACAATTCTGGTTTCTATGGATACTTTGGAAGCAAGTCAACCAAATCCTTAAACAAATGCTCCCAGAACTGACTGTGGCTGAGAAGTCAGTGGGCGACAATTACATCATTTCCATCACTCAATATCTCCAGCCTCAGTCACACCTGAGCCTTGCTGTCAGCACTGAGAGGCAAAGGGAGGCTGCTTCTTAACCATCAATGAGTTTAACTTCAAGTACAGGGACTTGGAGTCAGAAAAGCTTCCTGACTATGGAATTTAGTTCACTTGACATTTTGTAAGTGTTTAATACATTATTATGATATAATAATTACTTGCCTGAAGAATTTCATTTTCTGGAAACTTATAAAAGTGAGTGAGGTGTTCGCCTGTGTAAAATGGGGGAGGAGGAGTCCTGTCTGCAGGCTGGGCAGTGGGTCTCTTCTACTCCAGAGCAGAGTTCTTAAAGTGTGATCCCTGAGCCAGCAGTCTTGTCACCTGGGAAATGATTAGAAATGCAGATTCTCAGCTCCACCCATGACCTACTGAGTCAGGCTCTCTGGAGTTGGGGCCCAGCCATCTCCCTTCACAAGCCCTCCAAGTGACTCTGATGCTTGCTCAGGTTTGGGAATCACTGCTTGAGAGTTCTCTTTACTATGCACCTTGGCAGATTATACTTGATGCAGTCAGAAAAGAAAGGGAGAGAGGGAGGAAAAGTGAGTGAAAGAGAGAGAAGAGGAAGGGAAGGAGGAGGAGAGAGAGAACTGGAACTGCCTTTGCAGAACTGTAACTGAGACAGTGAGAGAGATCTGTCAGCTGAACCGACTCCATCTTGCTTCCAACCTCCAAGTTGTCCTTGTTCATTTCTGGGCGTAGGCTGAACTAACTTCAGGACAAACTTAGTTTAAAATAAAGATGATAACAACCCCTTCCCAAAGCAGACCTCCTTCTTGCCTGGGAACTAGACTGACATTAGCCACAGGATTAGAAATGATGGTTTAGGAGTCATGCAGCTGGAGGTTACAAGATTCTCACCCTCCCTAAACTACCTCCAAGATCAATGCTTGAGATATATTTTGTAGACCCTAAACTTCAGGGATCAGCTGGCGCCACCCAGATAAATTAAATGGCTCATCTGATCTTGTGGCTCTCACCCAGGAACTAACTTAGCCCAAGAAGACAGCCCCAACTCCCTATGATTTCATCTCTGACCAATAAGCACTCCTGGCTCACTGGCTCCCCGCACCCACCAAGTGGTTCTTAAAAATTCTCCCCAAAATGCTCTGGAAGACTGATTTGAGTAGTAATAAAACTCGTGTCTTCTGCACAGCTGGCTCTGCATGAATTACTCTTTCTCTACTGCGATTTTTCTATGTTGAGAAATAGACTCTCTAGATGCAGGCAAAGTGAACCCATTGGATGGTTACAGAAGGAGAAGAAGGAGGAAGAGGAGAAGGAGGAAAAGAAGAAGAAGAAAAGAAGGGGGGGGGAAGGAGAAGAAGAAGAAAGTAAAAGAGGAGGAGGGGAAGGATAAGGACAAGAAGCAGAAGGAGGAGGAAGATAAGAAAAGGAGGAGAAAGAGGAGAAAGGAGAAAAATAGAAGGAGGAGGAAGGGGAGGACAGATAAAGGAGGAGGAACGGGAGAAGAGGAAAAAAAGAGGAAGAAAAGGAGGAGGAAGAAAGAAAAATTCTGTCTAAAGAGAGACATAGCCAAAGTCCAGGTGTTTGCTGGGGTTTGAGTCTGTGCTTGTTGCATCTTTCATTTGAGAAGAAGGGTGAAGTAAGGGAGTGACCGTAAATCCGGATGCAGGTCAAGGGTGAAGTAAGGGAGTGACCGTAAATCCGGAGGCAGGTCATCTGGCTTCTCGCACTTGATCTGTTAGGAATAGACTTTGTCACCTTGACTGAGCCACTCAGCTTCTCTGCACCCCTGTGGGATGAAGGTGCCTGCACCTGCTCTCTAGGCACACACACTGTCTGCCACTGCCCAGAGGGTACGTACAGGATTTGCCCTACTTCCCCATAAACAGAGCCAGCCCAGTCCATCAGTTTCTGGGTGGCTGTTCACACTACACCGTAACTACCTGCCAATCAAGGTCAAAACCATTGCCCGAACTGGTGCTGCGTTCGATGCAGAGGTGATGGAGACTGGCGCTCTCTTGCCACAATGCCTAGTGTTATGCATATAGGGATGGTCTGTTCTGTTTCCTTGTGGCATCACTCCCACGGTAGCTTCCCTTGTCTGAGAAATGGATGGGAAATAGTTTCAGCCAGTTTTGCTGCTGAGTCTCTGAGCCAGGAGCCTCCCTGGCACAAAGTGATTGAGCTGGGGAGGCTGGATACCCAGGCACTCCCTGGGGACTCCTTTTGTCGTTTGCATTTCCGGTTTCCAGACTTGTCAACAGTTCCTGCCTCTCTTCTCCAAGAGGAAGTGAAAACTCAAAAACAAAAGTAAATTGCATGAAGGAATGAGCTTCCCAGGCCATAGGACTTCTATTTGCCAGAAATGATCGTTTTGTTGGTCTCAGTCACAGGGCTTATTGTCAGGAGGCAGCAGCCCTCCGGGCAAAGTTGCAGGGAAAGGGGATGGAGCCCTCACTCCAGCCCGGCTCCAGTGGTGCCCTGGTCTGACCACTTTCTCCTTCTTCCCATCATCTAAAGCACACTGGGTCTATGCCACTAATTTTTTAAATTGAAATATAATTTGCATTGCATAAAATTTACTTTTTAAAAGTGTACAATTCAGCGTCTTTTAGTGTATTTATTTACACAATTGCACAACTATCTTCACTAATTCCAGAACATTTTCAGTGCCCCAAAAGGAAACTCTATACCCATTAGAGTCCCATCCTCATTCTCTACTCCTCCAATACCCAGGCAACCACTAATCTACTTCAGACTCTGTGGATTTTCTTATTCTGAACATTTCGTATAAATGAGATCATATAATATGTGGCCTTTCTGTCTGGCTTCTTTCACTGAGCAGAAAGTGAAAGAAGCCTTTCACTGAAATATGTGGCCTTTCACTGGCTTCTTTCATTTGTGAGCCTGGAAAACATTAGTACTTATTTTCTTTTTATGACTAAATAATATTTTATTGTATGAATATACAGTATTTTACTTACGTTTATGCATTAGTTGGTAGACATTTGAGTTGTTTTCACCTTTTGGCTGTATGATCAATGCTGATATGTGCATTTGTGTCCCAGTTTGTGGGAACATATTTCAATACTCTTGAATAAATACCAAAAAGTGGAATTGTTATATGTTAACTTTGGGCTTAACATTTGAGAAACTGCCAAACTGTTTTCCAAAGTGGCTGCACCATCATTGCATTTTTATCAGCAATTTATAAGGATTCTAATTTCTCCATAGCCTGACCAACTCTTGTTATTTCTGTCTTTTTGATGATGGCCATCCTAGTGGATATAAGTGATATCTTATTGGGGTTTTGATTTGCATTTTCCTAGTGACTAGTGATGTTGAGCATCTTTTCATGTGTTTATGGGCCACTTCTATCTCTTTTTTGGGCAAATGTTTGTTCAAATTATCTGCCCATTTTTAAAATTGGGTTATTTGTCTTTGTATTGTTGAATTGTAAATGTTCTTTATTATGGATATTAGACTCATTAGATATGAGATTTGCATATTCTATGGCCATTCTTTGAACCACAAGATGTTTTCATCTTGAGCAAGTCCCATTTACCTAATTATTTTTTTTTCCTTCGGTTTCTTCTGCTTTAGGCATTATATCTAAGAAACTATTACCTAATCTAATGTCATGGAGATTTACTCCTATCCTTTCTTCTAAGAGTTTTATAGTTTTAGCTGTTACATTAAAGTCTTTGGTCTGTTTTGAGCTAATTTTTGTATATGGTGTGAGGTAGGGATTCAACTTCCCTCTTTTGCATGTGGCTATCCAGTTGTCTCAGTACCATTTGTTAAAGAGACTGCTCTTTCCCTCATTGAATTGTTGTACTACTCTTATAACTCCTAGTAAAATCCTTTCTCCTATGGTTCACTCTTTTATGTGGCTTTCTCCTCTCTCAGGCTGGATTATCAGCACACTGAGACAGAGGATGAATCTCTGGCTCCTCCCAAGAGACCAGGCCCAGGTTTATTCAAAGACTGAGTGCACATGTTAACTGAATATTTTGGAAATTGCTGCTGGGCTACTACCCCCTTGTGAGTATTTTTTCACCCAGAGGTCCTAAGTTTCCTGGATAGCCCACAACAATGTTAATTTCATTTAATGAAACCAGATGCAGGAGCCAGAGGAATCATGGATTCAGATGATTTTTTGCTCCAGACCTGCTGAGGCAGCTTTGAGAGCTTCCCAGGGGAGTCCTGGCAAGCTGGCACCTGCACAATCACCCCTCATTCCTCAGAATGATCCTGGAACACTGAGAGGGTAGATCCTCTAACCCAGTAGGTGATATAAGGATAGAAATGAGTTTTATAGGCTGTGAAATGGTTACTCAAGAAAGAAAGAGAGAAAAAAAGTGTTTAGAGGCAGAAGGGCCTGCCTGCAGATACGCCTCGAGGAACAGAACCATGGAGAAGAAAGATGGGGGTAAGGGAGCTGGAGATAGAGAGATGGTCCTTAATAAGCTCGTGGGGCTGGGTCTCCAGACCCTCTAAATAGACACGAAACTGTTCTTGGAAGGCCAGCTCACCAAAAGAAATAGAAAAGCCGCCTTTGCCTACTCCTGGCAACAAATTGTTAAAATAATGGGTTTATATTTCAAAGGTTTCATTCCCTGTGTTTGATCAATAAAATGTTCTTCAGATCAATACAAATGTAATTTCACTGCTGGCAGCCATTTATAGCATGCAGTGGAGAAGTCACTGCCCAGCAAGCCCAGCTCGTGAGTATTGTACAAGCATATTGCTCTGCCTGGTATGGGTCATGCTTGAAAACAGCAAGAAGAAACAAATGAGATTACCAGCCGGTAAGCTCAATGTTGGCACCAGTGTCTTGGTGCCTGCATCAATCTTCTCAGTGAAGAGGCTTTCAGTAGAAAGAATCTGGCTTTCCTAAATTCATTTTTAAAACTAGAAAGTAAAAAGAGTGGAGTTGTTGATGTTTATTCAGCAGTTTGCACATGGCAGAGACTGTCCTAAATGCTTTCTTCGAATTAACTCATTTGAGTCAGTTGTCAACCCAATGAAATTGCTCCGTTATGAGCCTTATCTTACTGATATTGATACTGAACCACAAAGAAGTTGAGTAACCTGCACCCAGGCTTACAGCTGTTAAGGAGCAGAGCTGGGATTTGAACCCAGGCAGTCTGGCTCGAAGCACCCTACTAAATCGTCTCTCCAGCTGAGTGTATCACCTGCTTCGATGCCTGCCACACATCATACACTGTGCTTAGTATGTTTATATGTTTTATTTTGTTTATTCACCTGAACATATTACCATGCGTGTTATTACAGATGGGGAAACCAGGTCCTAGAGAAGATCAGTAACTTGCCCAAGTTTTCCTTGCAAGGAAGTGGCAGTGACAACCTTCGAATCCAAGTGTTCGGAAGCCATTGCTGCTGGGCTATCCTCTCATCTTTAGGGGGCAGCCAAGTGGTGCAGACAAGTGGTACAGCCAAGTGCAGCACCCGCCTCTGTAGAAGATGAAGGCTGTGAGCCCTGGGAGCTCGAGATGAGACAAACCCGGAGGGAAGAGCAATAAACTCGAGGCTCCTGGGTGCCCCCGGCCATGTGGGTAGTCTGCCTTGCTGACTTTCCTAGCTCAAGCTCAAGTCCGTGCTATGGCCTTGCATACCACAGGGCCTGGGTCCCTCTGGCCAAGACACAGACCAGGTGGAGTTCATTCTCAGGCACCCTGTGAACACGCACTCTTGTTGCCCTGCCACAAGCACGGCGCTGAGCACATGTGAGGCTGGGTGTCCAGTGCACTTTCTATAGAGTGTAAGCTTCATGAAGACAAGGCAGGTGGTGAGTACAGAGTTCTGGACTGGGAGCCAGAATCCCCACTCTGGTTCCAACCCAGCCATGTGCACTTGGGCAATACCTTTCCCTTCACTGAGCCGTACTTTCCTGAGGGACGATTCTTCTCTAAAGTCTCCCTGAGCTTCAGTGCTGTAGAAATCAGAGGAAAGAATGCTCTAAATCTATCCCCGGCATTAGTAAGAACTCACTAGAGAGGAGGAGTTAAGATCTAGCACCAAAGTGGGACCGGAGACCAGGGAAGCCAGAGAGGAAGGTAGGTAGTCTAGCAGAAGTCCCCAGGTCAAGGGCAGGCACCTTCCCTGAGCAAACCTTCAAGAATGTGTCTGGTAAATGAAAAGGGCTTGAACAGGGCAGACTGAGCAGGAGCCTTCGCCCCGCCTTGGTCTCAATGCTACTGTTTCATAGTGTGCAGCAAAATGCAGCTGGAGTCTGCTGCCTTCTTCAGGGCTCATCAGTCAATTCAAGGTTCTCAAGATAAGGCTTGGCAGTGGCTTCGCTGCACCTGCCCCCACTTCTAGTTGGGTCTTTGAGTTTTCAGGCTTCCCCCAGAGCAATAGGAACCCTGTGCTGTGCTCTAGCCACCCTGCCTACCTTTTGTCCATGTGAGTGAAAGGACATATCTCTTGTCCTGGGAGCTGGAATTTGTTCCTGTTCCCCCTTCATCTGTCTCATCAAGGGATGGCTGAGAACTGTACCTATTAGCCAGCTTCTTCAAGGCTGTAGCTTCCTTGACTCTTCTTAGCATCCATGCAGGCAATTTCCCCTTCCCTAAAACTCAATATTTCTTTTGAACCCTGCTGTGACCAACTCTGACATTATCGTCTTAGTTATGGGCATGACCCCTCTGCTGGCCTTCATGTTCCCAACTGTCAACTGAAAATGACTTTGCCTGTCTTGATTGTGTGACAGAGCCGTATTGAAAATTCAGTGAGATAGGCCTGGCATGAGATCACGCCTGTAATCCCAGCACTTTGGGAGGCTGAGGTAGGCGGATTACCTGAGATCAGGAGTTCAGGATCAGTCTGGCCAACATGGTGAAACCCCATCTCAACTAAAAATACAAAAAGTAGCCAGATGTGGTAGCTAATGCCTGTAATCCCAACTACTCAGGAGGCTGAGGCACGAGAATCTCTTGAACCCAGGAGGCAGAGGTTGCGGTGAGCTGAGAACGTGCCATTGCACTCCAGCCTGGGCAGCACAGTGAGACTCTGTCTCAAAAAAAAGAAAGAAAACTCAATGAGATAATATACAAAACAATATACACGCATATGTGCGTGCACACACACACACTGTATTTTATAGAGACAGAATCTTACTTGGTCACTCAGGCTGGTGTGCAGTTGCATGATCAGAGCTCACTGTCACCTCAAACTCCTGGGCTCAAGCGATCCTCCTGCCTGGGCCTCCCAGGTAGCTGGGACTACAAGCATATGCTTCCATATCTGGCTAATTTTTTTTTCTAGAGACAAGTTCTGCTGTGTTGCCTAGGTTGGTCTTGAATTCCCGGTCTCAAGTGATCCTCCAGCCTTGGTCACCCAACGTGCTTGGATGACAGGCCTTAGCCGGCCATGCCTGGCCGATGATGAGAATATTTAGAATATTTATCACACACCACAGCAACAAGACGTAGAGCTGAAAAGACATTTCTGTTCATGTTGACAAGAAAGATTCAGGTCCAATTAGTAATCCCTGAGCATCTCTTATATTAGACGCTGGGACAGTTGCCTTGGTATTTCTTATTTAAATACCACAGACCTCCTTTTCCATCTATAAATAGAGAAATATAGACCCTGGGAAGTGTCACATTCTGCCCCAGGACACAGAGCTTTACGTGCAGAAACTGTGTTGCATGGAGACCCCGTCTGGCTCCTTAAGCCACAGTTACACAGAGCGCTGAACTCATTCAGTCTCTGAAAAAATACAAAGTGTTCTGTACTCCTACCTTTAAATACAAACTCACTGCTTTCAGACCCAATTAGGAGCAGGTAATTACCTGTGGGAAGTGGGGAGTTGGGCTGTCTGCCGGATCGACACGGAGAGTCCGTGAGCTAGTCTTTTCTCATTGTCAATAAAATGCTACAACAAAATCATTATTTGGTAAGGTGCTCATTTAATGGTCCATCCCACAGGCCCAGGATGGAAAGCATTCACAGTTGACCCTCTACGATACACGTTGCACTGGCGGTATTGCCATTGCTGCCAGTTTGGGGCAGAGATGTGTCCTGTTAGAGGATGACCCGATTTTCCCAGGCTTCTGTACAATCTTACAATCCTGGGCTCCTCTTGCCTGGAGTCCCTGGTCCGTTCTTTATAGTCTCAGTCTTGATTGGACCCCGAAATGATGCTAAGCAAAGCACGTGGATGTCCCCTGCCTGCGCGAGGGACAGCGGTTATTCATGGAGTTACTGGTACCACGTGTCAGATATACTGGCATGAACCTGCTATCATCCTGATGCTCAATAGATTTCATCACTTCAGTATATCTGGGCTTCCAGCTCAGCTTTCCTGCCCAGCCCTACAGGTGCCTTCCAGGAATATGTGCTCTGGCTGGATTGCAGCCTGCTTAGTAATGAGTTTTACTAGATATACTTTGACTCTTTCCCAGGGAACTGGAGTCTGCTCGCAGCCCACCTGCGACAATCACGATCCTGAGTATTGTCTGTCTCCTAGTCGCAGACACCTGCCAGAACCACACCTGAGCTTGCTGAACCTGTTGATCTCCACGCACCAGCTGCTTGGCTGAACACATAAGTGCCAAGCCGTAAATGAGTCACTCAGTCCTGCCTTCCTCCCACGACACCAGCCCGAGCCGCGGGGTTCCAGTCCGCTTAATTGCAAGAGCCAGAGCATCCGCCCCGCATCTTCCCCCTGCCTAGCTAGTGTGGCATGACTGTGGGCTTGAAGTGCATTTGAAAGTCACCGAGTGAGCAGGAATGCTTTGATGCAGCTTACTGCTTTCTCCCCAGGGGCTCTTTCAGTCTGGGCAACGTCCTGCCATTTAACTTGTTCCTTGAAACAGATGTATAAAGCAGTGCCCAGGTGGGCTGACACAGTGGCAGAGTCCATGGTATCACATGAGACAGCTGGCTCCAGTTTGGGGACTTCACCTGAAGGGCAAGAGGAATTGGTTTCTCATCGTGTGGAATATCAAGATGCTCCCACTTTACTCTGGGTGGGGAAAAAGCCAGAATGTGGCTTGCTATTAGCAGAGAGTTTTCCATTTGGGGAACCACCATAATTAGCTGCAAAAAAGGATGGGCTAGGAGAAGATGTTGCCAACCCTTGGCCATCACATTCCTCAGGCTTCATTTCTCATTCAAATGGGAGCATGAATCACACTTACTCCACAGCAGGCTCCATGTGAGGGATGAGATAATCAGACAGACAAGGTCCTTGCACTCCCACCTCGGGGAGTGCCCTTGCTCCTCCAGCCTTCTGTCTTGACTTCAACCAACTGCAGTCATCAACTCTCCTTTTGCCTTCAGACTAGACCAGTACTAGCAAAGCCAGAGCTCTCTAAATTCAACATGAATGTATGTCAAAGCAAATGAATGGATTCCATAGATGCTCCAGTGAGTCACATGCTCCAAGAACTCAAGGGGACTTCTTAGGAAACCAGTGAAGTGTGAGGAACATCTGCTAATTCTATCAGATCACTCCTTTTACTGTGGATGACTCTGGATTCACACTATTTCCATCAAGAGAGGTTTTTTCCATAATGTCTGAATGACTAATCCAATTTGGTGTGGTGGGGAACCTCTGTGGAGCCTTGTCTTAGTCCATTCTAACACCACTATAAAGGAATACCCAAGACTGGGCAATTTATAAAAGAAAGAGGTTTGGTTGACTCACAAGGTTTGGCTATGGAGGCCTCAGGAAACTTACAATCATGGCGGAAGGAGAAGGAGAAGCAAGTACCTTCTTCTCAAGGTGACAGGAAAGAGAACGAAAGCAAGGCGGGAAGAGCCCCTTATAAAACCATCAGATATCCTAAGAACTTACAATAACAAGAACAGCATGGGGAAAATCGCCTCCATGATCCAATCACCTCCCACCAGGTCTTTCCCTCAACATGTGGGGATTAACAATTTGAGATGAGATTTGGGTGGAGACACAGAGCCAAACCATATCAAGCCTCAAGCCCAGAAGTTCTGCAGCAGAAATTGAATATCTTGATTCTTTGCCCAATATTTGACGGGGAAACCACAAGTTCAGAGTTCCGTCTTTTGGATGGTCTGACCAAAACCTTGGTATGACCCAAACTATAGAACTAGTGTTTTTTTTAGAATCATACTATTAGAATGCCCTGATAGGCTGTCTAATTTTACTTTACACTAAGTGTTGGAACCTGAGAGTGATACGTCTGTCTGGTTTGAATACCTACTGTAAAAGGAAGCTCACTCTGTAGAGTCAGCCCCCTTCCACTATGGAGTTCTTCCACGTGCCAGTAAGCTCTTCTTCATCACGTGCTGAAATCTGCTTCCTGGGAACAGTTATCCAGTTGATTCTGCACCATGCACCGCAAGAAGTGAGTCCTGATTCCTCTTCCTTCTGAAAGCTCATAAACCGTCCAAAGATGGCTGTCCTGTCCCTTTGAGTCACTTCATCTGATACAGAGTCTCCAGTATTTCTACCTGTTTATGCCCAGGGAAAGCTTCCAGCACTCAGCACTTCACTGGCTAGGCTTTCATGTTTGCAAGGGCACTGACGCATCTCATCTTTCTATGTCAGTGAGAAAAAATAGGCGGTTCGGAGCTGGCCTGCAGTGACAAAGAGGAACGAGACCTGTTTGCGGCGGATTAGATTGGATGGCCAGGACAGAAAGCCAGGACCTGGAAGAAGGGCAAACAAGATGATTTTTTCAAAAAGCTAGATGACAGTGGAAGCATGCGTAGATCAAAAATGGCACAACAGGAAACCAGGAAAGCAGAACACAGAAACTGTCATTTTGTGACACTGGCAGGAGTAACATGACCTTAGCGACATTTCACAGGGGGTATTGGTCAGTGCCTGCAGCAAAATGTTTGAATGCCTTTTAATTGTAAAATTAATGCCTGCATAAGTTTTCTTTGTTAAAAAATGAAAACAATAAGATAAGTCTAAAATGTCCCTGCTCCCCACTGTCCTTCCTTCCCTACCCAATTCCAGAAGTGTGTGTGTATGTGCAGGTGCATGGGTGAGCATTTGTATGTGTGTGAGTGTGCATATGTGTGTGTATATATGTGCGCGCATATACACACACATGTATATACATATATATGTCATACACACATGTTTATATTCACACATATACATATGTGTATACACATATATGCATGTATTCGCACATATGCATACATACACATATGTGTGCATGAATATAGGTATATATACATAGATGTATATACCTATTAATATGTACATTAATATGTACATATACCTATTAATATGTATATTAATATGTACATATACATATTAATGTACACATGCACATCTGTACACTTACATGTCTACATACATATATCTATGCCTACATATACATGCATGTATATGTACATACGTGTGTATATCTATATATACTTATGTGTATATATACACATATGGAGAGAGAAAAAAGAGATTTATTGTAAGGAATTGGTAAGGAATATGCGTGTGTACATAGTCCAAAACTTGCAGACAGGGTAGCTCCAGCCATCAGTGTGGAGACCCAGGGAGGAAGTGATACTACACCCTGTGTCCAAAGAAAGCCTGGAGGCATAATTCTTTCGTTCTTGTGGGAGGTCAGCCTTATTTCTTTTAAAACTTCAACTGCTTAAGTGAGACCCACCCAACTATAGTGTATAACCTGTTTCACTCAAAGTACACTGATCTAAATGTTAGTCTCACCTAAGTAATATCTTTACAGAAACATCTAAGATCGTATTTATGGCCTAGCCATGTGATATCTAAAATTAACTGTTGCAATATAGAATGCATTTAACATTCATATATACTTAAAATATGCTATCTTTTGTATGTGTTATTTAAATGTTGTTATAGCATACAACCTGCTTATCACTCAAGTTATGCTTAGAGTTATTTCTTTAATAGGAAATAAACGAATACTTCATTCTTTCTCAATATTATGGTTAGAGTTATTTCCTTAAGAGGAAATAAAGGAATACTTTATTTTTTCTCACTTTCTACATAGTATTCTGTTCTATGGCTATATCCTGATTTATTTAGCCATTACTCTAAAAATTGGCATTATATTATTCCCAGCTGGTGAGCTGCTTGATCATGAATTCAAGCAAACTTCTTGAATTCTTTTAAAATGACGGTTAATATTCTGTTCCTGGGTAGGTTCGGTGGCTCGCACCTGTAATCCCAGCACTTTGGGAGGCCAAGGTGGAAGGATCCCTTTAGGCCAGGAGTTTGAAACTGGACTAGGCAATGTGGTGAAATCTTGTCTCTACAAAAAATACAAAAATTGGCTGGGCATGGTGGCATGCACCTGTAGACCCAGCTACTTGGGAGGCTGAGGTGGGAGGATCACTTGAGCTCAGGAGGTCGAGGTTGCAGTGAGCTATGTTCACTGCACTGCACTCCAGCCTGGGCACTAGAGTGAGTCCTTGTCTCAAAAAAATAAAAAACAAAAAAAAAAAGATAATTTGTCTCGAGAAGAGGGCTGGCCTGATGTGGGTCCTGCAAACTGACACAGGCCAAAGCGTGCATGTTACAGAGAAGATCGGGAGGGTGTCAGGACTTCCAAAAGCACTGGAGCAGATGCTGGAGGCCCACCTGTTGCCAGTAATGTGGCAGATTCCAGCATATCAGGGAGCACAGGAGAGATGACCTCCTTCTGGCTCTGAAGTCCATAACCCTTTGAGGAAGATTTAGCTTCAGGCATGTTCTCACATTTACTTCATCTTTAACACCCCTACTGGCTAGGTATTGTTAACTGAATAACACGGATGAAGGACTCAAGGCCAGAGAACTAAAGAGTATGCCTGGCCTAATACCTTTTCCTCTACAGTGCTCCCCGATGGTAGACTTTCATATCAAAAAAGCAGAAGTCGTCCAAGCAGTAGCAGTAATAGAAGTAAAACTGATAGCAACCATGCCATGCAATAGAATGCTTATTATATGCCCTGCTGGGTTCTCAGTGTTTTTGCATGTAGCAACTCAACAAATTTCTGCAACAGCCTCATAAAGTAAGTACTATTATTAATTCCATTTTGCAGATTAAGAAACTGAGTGTAGCTGAGACTATAGGTGGCAGGCATTTCCTTCAAATCTTACAACTTGGAAGAGCTCTGGATAATTTGCAACGGTTAGTACCTGTGTCCCTTTTTCCGGGGGCCTTTTTCTGATGCCAGGAAGGTTCTTTTTACCTGCCTTCAAGGCAAAGAGAAGTATTACCGTTCCCTGTAAATAACCTCAGGCAGTGTCCAAGGCGAGTTAGATAAATTTCCAACTCCCTTGCCTCTTGGGATAGAAAGCTTTGAAGCGAACTTGCATTAGTTCATTCTCTTGCGGCTATAAAAGCATAACCGAGACTGGGTGATTTATAAAGAAAAGAGGTTTAATTGGCTCACGGTTCCCAATAGAAGACATTAAGGCTGGACAGGCTTCTGCTTCTGGGGAGGCCTCAGAAAACTTAAAATCGTGGAGGAAGGTGAAGGGGAAGCAGGCACAACTGCACATAGCCGGCAGGAGAGAGAGAGAATGAAGCGGGGGGTGCTACACACTTTCAAATGACCAGATCTCGTGAGAACTCTGTCACGAGAACAGCAAGGAGAAGAGTCTGCCCCCATGATTTAATCACCTCCCACCAGGTCCCTTCTCCTACACTGGAGATTACAGTTAGACATGAGATTTGGGTGGGGACACAGATCCAAACTATATCAAAACTTCTCCACCATTTCCCACCATTCCCTGGTAGGATCCACAGTGGTAATTGGCTGTATTAGCATGCTTCCCTTTTCTGCCCAGTCTTCTACTGACATTTCCTATATTTTTCTGTCCTAAAATACTTGTTTTTATGTCTACTTCTGGGGGAACCCAACAGAAGACATTAAGGCATAGAGAAGCTAAATAAACTGTGCAGGTCACCCTGATGTAACAGAGGCACTGCATAACTTTGAGTTACATTGTAACTTTACTTAACAATACTTTACTTCTCCTCAACCCCAGACCCTGAGACTACCCTCAGGGTACTCTGCCTAAGCGGGGGCATTTGTTCTCTGGTTGAACATGAAGCAGTAGCAAGCAGAACGTTAGGCCTTGCTGTCTGTTGCTCTGCACACATCAGGCTGGACCTGTGGGAATTCTCGACCAAGGATGTTTGCAAAGCTGCTTCCATTCAGTCCTGAACATCAGTACAGAGGCAGGGAGGGGAATATGGGAAAACACAAAGCTCTGCGCAACAGGAAATCACGTTAGAAAGCTGTGAAAATCATGTATCCTTTTGAGGTGAAATGGTTTTAATTTTCTCAGGCCCTGATCTCCCTGGCAACAATTTAGAAGTGCATAAGCATTCAAGAATCAGAGCGGGGCACTTCCGCATGTTTAATTACATATCATTGGATGGAAACTTTCCTTTTGATCTTAGCTTTTAATGGGATTTCCACTTCTACAATTACATTTTTTTCTCCTCCCAAAGTCAATGTGGGTTATTGAATAGTGTCAGCGTAGATGGGGGCAGGGGGAGGATGTTGAGACAGTCAAGGGGATTTCGCTTCTGTCTAGGATGTAGTGTTGCACTGTCGACATGCTCCTGTTTTTGAGAAATGGGGAAGTTGTGAGGGCCTCACTAAGCAGGCCCGTTAACTCACTCCGGAGGAGGCTGGACCAGTAAAGGCCAGGGGCTTAGATAGAAGACAGGCTACAATTTCCTTACCTTGTTCAGCAGTGAGCCCTGATGATGCTCCAAGCCTTTGCAAAGACAGATTAATTCTACATTCAGAATGGATATCAGTGGTTGCCAGAGACAAATGAAAGACTCTCTACCCTCAATAGAATTTGAATTGCTTTTCCTTCCTTTTCTAAACCTTCTCTTTCCTCCTTTCCTTCACCGCCACCTCTTCCATCTTCTTCTGTTATCGGAAAACGGTCTCAATCCAGACCCCCAGAGAGGGTTCTTGGACCTCAGAAAGAATTCAGGATGAGTCCACAGAATTAAGGGAAAGGACGTTTATGAAGAAAGTAAAGGAATAAGGCCAGGCGTGGTGGCCCACGCCTTTAATCCAGCACTTTGGGAGGCCGAGGCGGGTGGATCACAAGGTCAGGAGATTGAGACCATCCTGGCTAACACAATGAAACCCATCTCTACTAAAAATACAAAAAATTAGCCGGGTGTGGTGGTGCGCGCCTGTAGTCCCAGCTACCCAGGAGGCTGAGGCAGGAGAATCGCTTGAACCCAGGAGGCAGAGTTTGCAGTGAGCTGAGATCATGCCACTGCACTCCGGCCTGGGTGACCGAGACTCAGTCTCAAAAAAAAAAAAAAAAAAAAGTAAAGGAATAAAAGAATGGCTGCTCAACAGACACAGCAGGATATTCCCAAAAGCCAAAGGAAGAACATGCCCACCTTAGTTACAATGTTTGTTTATATTAAGATAAAAAAGGCAAAAACTCATAGGGGTGGTGGGCTCTACTACAAGGTGCTGGGACCGCAGAGTTTTCACCTTCCTGTAACTACCATTTTCTGCAAGAATCTCTGTTACTATCTTTAAAGCAAAACTAATTCTGTTCTCTTTTTTTTTTTTTTTTTGAGACAGGGTCTTGCTCTGTCACCCAGGCTGTGGTGCAGTGGTGTGATTGTTAGATATAGTGAACTCCAAGTTTCTCTTCAAAGAATCAGTATGTCAGTACGGTCGGTCCTCCATTTTAAAGTTTAACTCCCTTGTAGTTTCAGTAAACAACCTTTTCCACCAGTTCTAATCAGTAGTTCACATCTGTTCCCCTGACTCATCCCGGTCACCTGCTCCGGTCACCTGCTTTGACCTGAGACACCGCTGGTCATCTGCTCTGACCTGTCCTGTAACCATCCTTCTGCTAAACTACCTATCCCACCACTCCAACTCATACCCCAGCTCTCTTTAATTAAAAATAGCCAATCACAATTAGACTAGACTGTGAGGTCCAACCCTAGCCAACAGGGGAGCAACACAGCAGTAGGGGCTACCTGCCTCAGGAATAAGAACCCCTTCCCCTCCCTTGTCCAGGTGTGTGCTCACCGTTGTTCCATTTGTGAGCTACACCCTTCTATAGAGGTAAATTGTCTTCCTGAGGAAATTTATATTCCAGTGCTACTTCTTTTGCAGCACTGAAAATTTACACATAACAATATGATCATAGCTCACTGCAGCCTCAACCTCTTGGGCTCAAGCGACCCTCCTACCTCAGCCTCCCAGGTAGTTATGACTACAAGGATATACCACCATGCCAGACTAATTTTTGTATTTTTCATAGAGACAGGGATTCCTAGGCTGGTCTGAGTGAATATGGAGCTGAATAACAGTTCAGGTCAAGCAATCTGCCCACCTCTGCCTCCCAAAGTGCTGGGATTACAGGCCAGGCTGTAAAACTTATTCTTAAACAAATCATGCTTTTATTCTTAAGACATCAAGACATCAGTCCATTTCCTGGGTCTGTTAAATCCTAGGTCTGTTTGGCAAACATTGTTAACCTGTTCCCTTAACCATAAACATCCTGCGACTAAGAATGCCTAGCTTCCTAGGAAAGCAGCCTAGCAGGTCTCAGCCTCATTTTACTCAGTCCCTATTCAAAATGGAGTCACTCTCGTTCAAATGCCTCTGACATCCCTACCCCACTTACTTATTTTCTTCCTTCCTCCCTCCCACACACAATATATTTCAGCGATCCATTAGAGATACATATATAAAAGTCTTGTCAGGAACCCTTAAGGTCCAGATGGCGGAAATGTCTAACCCTTTCCATGAGAAATTCATTTGTGTTCAAAAGCATACACCACTGACTCAAAGACTGCTACTGTCCATGCTCCTTCCTCATAAGAACTGATCTGACCTGAACTGTTATTCACTCAGACATGTACCCAGGTATTTAGCGTTATTTAATGCAGCAGTAATGCCAATGTCATAAGGCTGTAAGGCCAGACTATTTGGGTTTTCTCCTGACCCCACTGTATACAAATTTTTCTCCTTCTCTATGCCTCAGTTTTCTCTGTAAAATGGGCATGATCAACCCTCAGTGGGTTAAGCTGATGATTAAAACAGATAATAAGGCAGGTGCAGTGGCTCACGCCTGTCATCCCAGCACTTTGGGAGGCTGAGGCGAGTGGATCACCTGACATCAGGAGTTCAAGACTAGCCTGGCCAACATGATGAAGCTCTATCTCTACTAAATATATAAAAATTAGCCTGAGGTGATGGCATGTGCCTATATTCCTAGCTACTTTGGAGGTGGAGGGAGGAGAATCACTTGAACCCGGGAGGTAGAGGTTGCAGTGAGGTGAGATCACACCACAGCACTCCAGCCTGGGAGACAGAATGAGATCTATCTCAATAATAATAATAATAATAATAATAAAACAGATAATATTTTAAATGCATGGCTTAGTTCCTGGCTATAACAAGCCCTTCCCACACTAGTGACTTAAAGCAAGGTTTGCATGCCTTTTCTGTGAAGAGACAAAGAGTCAGTATTTTAAACTTTGCATGCCATCCGGTGTTCGTTGCAACTATTCAACTCTGTTATCATATGAAAGCAGCAATGGATAACACCTACAGGAAGGAGGGAGGCTCTGTTCCAACCAAATAATACTGACAAACACAGGAGAAAGCCCAGATTTGGCCCACAGGCTACAGTTTGCCAACTCCTGACTTGAAACAGCAACTGTTGATTTGCCCTTTGTTGGTTTATAATTTGGATGAAGCTCAGCGAGGCCTCCTCATGTGTCTGGAGTTAGCTGCTGGGCCAGCTGGGCTGGTTGATCAAGGATGGCCTCATCTGGAAGGACATGACTCTGCAGCATGTGGGCTTTCATCCTCCAGCAGGCTAGCTCGGTCTTGCTCAAATGGAGATTGGATAGGGCTCCAGGAAACTGAGTAACAAAGTGAAAGACTTCAGGGCCAGCACAGTGGCTCATGCCTGTAATCTCCATACTTTGAGAGGCCAAGGCGGGTAGATCACCTGAGGTCAGGCGTTCGAGACCAGCCTGGCCAAATGGTGAAACCCACTCTCTACTAGAAATATAAAAATTAGACAGGCGTGGCAGTAAGGACCTGTAATCTCAACTACTGGGGAGGTTGAGGTAGGAGAATTTCTTGAACCCTGCAAGCGAAGATTGCAGTGAACTGAGATAGCACCACTGCACTTCAGCCTGGGCAACAAGAGCAAAACTCCGTCTCAAAAAAAAAAAAAAAAAAAAAAGGAAGAAAGAAAAAAATGTATTCAAAGCTTATTGAGATCTAGGCATAATGTCTGCCACATGCTCTTGGTAAGACTAAGCCACAAAGCTAGCCCAGATGCCATGGTTGGGGAAACTGACTCCATGGCTTGAGGAAAATGCTGCGGATTCATACTGCAAAGGGAAATGCATTCAGGGAAGGAAATTAGCACAACCACGTTTGCAAACCACTTACACATTAGCACATAAGAAGTGCTCCGTAAATGCTAACTATTAGCATGGACCTACTCTGTAGCATGTCCTGTGGTAGAAATAGAAGAGATGATAAACTATAAAACCTATGCCTGGAGATGCTTGCAGTCTAAAATGTGCAATAAGCTTTGTCCACAAATAACTATAAAAAAGAATAAAAATAAGAAGCGATTCTTCAGCTTGGGATTCAGAGCTCAAGAAATATCAGCAATTAGAATGCAGGAAATAAAAAGTTCTAGTAAGTTTGCTGAGAATGATGACTTCCAGCTTCATCCATGTCCCTGCAAAGGACATGAACTCAGAGAACCAAACACCACCTGTTCTCACTCATAAGTGGGAGTTGAACAATGAGAACACATGGACACAGGGAGGGGAACATCACACACAGGGGCCTGTCGGAGAGTGGGGAGCAAGGGGAAGGAGAGCATTAGGACACATTTCTAATGCATGCAGGGCTTAAAACCGAGATGGCAGGTGGATAGATGCAGCAAACCACCATGGCACACGTATACCTATGTAACAAACCTGTATGTGCTGCACATTTATCCCAGAACGCAAAGTAAAATAATTTTAAAAAAAATTCTGATAAGTTTATGGGCCACATAGGTACTATATCTCAAAGCTCTTTATGACAAAATAGTTTTATAGCGTTTCCTAGGCCCCAGATGCCTCAGTGGACAGTGACACGGTCCTCAATCTCTTGATGGCAGACTCCCCACCAGGGTTGCCTTTTTTATTCCATTTGACTGTTATAGCAAAGTACCATAGACTGAGCGGCTGACAAACACGGGAACTTTATTTCTTAAAGTGTTGGAAACTTGAAGTCCAAGATCAAGGTGACCGGTGAGATCTGGTGTCTGGTGGGAGCCCATTCCTGATTTATGTTAATAGACAACTGTATTTTTGCTATGGACTCACGTGGCAGAAGGAATAAGGGGATAATTTGCATTGTTTTTTTCTTTATTTCTTTTTATTTTTAATTTTAGTGGGTACAGAGTAGGTATATATATTTATGGGCTACATGAGATGTTTTGATACAGGCATGCAATGTGCAATAATCACATCACGGAGAACGGGGTATTCAACCCCTCAAGCATTTTTTCTTTTTTTTTTTTTTTAATTGTTTTTTGAGATAGAGTTTCACTCTTGTTGCCCAGGCTGGAGTGCAGTGGTGCAATCTCGGCTCACTGCAACCTCCTGGGTTCAAGTGATTCTCCTGCCTCAGCCTCCTGAGTAGCTGGGATTATAGGCAAGCACCACCACGTCTGGCTAATGTTTGTATTTTTAGTAGAGACAAAGTTTCATCACGTTGGCCAGGCTGGTCTTGAACTTCTGACCTTAAGTGATCTGCCCGCTTCGGCCTCTCAAAGTGCTGGGATTACAGGCGTGAGCCACTGCGCCTGGCCCCTTCAAGAAGTTTTTATAAAAGCATTTATCCCACTCACTACAGCTCCCCCTTCGTGACCTAATCACCTCCCAAAGGCCCCGCCTCCAAATACTATCCCCTTGGGGATTCGGTTTCTGCCTATGAATTTCAGGGAGCCATAAACATCAGTCTTTGGCACCTCTCCATATCTGGAGGAGAGCCCCAGCATTCTCTCTTCCATTAATTTTCTTATCTCAACTACACCAGCAGAGGGAAGCAGGGGTGTCCAAGGGAGGGAATACATCTTGGCTTCTTAGTTTCTGTTTCTGGTGGGGCCATCATCCCCTTCCTCATATCTCTTTTCTGCTTATCACTAGAGACAAAAACTAATAGCCGTGGCTTCGGGCTGCCAAAAGCCTGAAACAAAACAAAACAGAACAACAACAACAAAATAAGGTGGGCCGCACAAGCTTGGTGGGGAAGCCCTAAGGTGAGAACCGCGAAAGCAGAAGTGATCACCTGAAACTTGACCACATTTCAGACAGAGAGGTTGACAAGTGCAAAGACCTCAAGGTGAAGGCATGCTTGGCTTGTCCCAGGAGCAGTTAAGGTATGGTGCAGCTGGATCAGAGTGAGAGAGTCGGACAGTGGTGATAGATGCAGTTAGAGAACAGAATGGACCAGACTGTGCAGTGAAGGGATAGACCATGGAAGACAGGAGTAAATGCAGGAAGACCAATTTAAAGGGCTGATGGCCTGGTCTAGGATGGTTCAACTAGACCATGGTTGACCTAGATGGTTGACCTTGACCTGGGATGGTTGAGGTGGGCTGGGGAGATGTTGTTGGGTTCTACGTACATTTTATGTGTACTATAGTTGGGATTTGCTCATGCATTAGTTCTACAGAGTGAGAGAGAAGAATTCAGCACATCTCCAAGGTTGATCTAGGCAATTTTGAGGCTGGAGGTGCCATTGGAGGTAGGGTAGCTAAGGCAGGAGTTCGTTTGGGGAAGGAAATCAAGAATTTATTTTTGGCATAAGATTCCTGTTAATGTAAGTGGTGACATTAAGTACTTGGAGGTTAGGGGAGAGGTTGGGCTTAAGTCATTAATTTGGAATCCATCAATGTATATATGACACTGAAAGCTTTAGGGTGTGTGAGATCTCCTGGAGAGAAAGTGAATATAAAAGAGAGAAGGCAGGTGCGGGCTGAGCCCTGGGCACAATGGTGTTGAAAATTCAGAAGAGAACAGGCAAGGTGGCTCACGCCTGTAATCCCAGCCCTTTGGAGGTGGGTGAATCACTTGAGCTCAGGAGTTTGAGAACAGCCTGGACAACATGACAAAACCCCACCTCTACAAAAAATACAAAAATTAGCCTGGTGTGTTTGTGCATGTCTGTAGACCCAGCTACTTGGAAGGCTGAGGTGGGAGATTGAACTGTCTGCCTCCCAGGGAACGAGCTCTCACTTTGCCAAAAAATGCGAGAATCAGCCTGGTGCGGTGGTGCACGTCTGTAGACCCAGCTATTTGGGAGGCTTGAGCCTAGCGGGTCGAGGCTGCAGTAAGCTGAGATTGTGCCACTGCACTCTAGCCTGGACAACAGATCAAGACCCTATCTTAAAAACAAAAATCAGGAAGACTGCAAGAATATAACAAAAAAAGTCTAAGGAGTAGCGTCCAAATCAGGTAGCAGGAGAACTGAGAAAGTGGTATTCTGGGATCGAGGGAAGAAAGTGAAGAAGGAGAGGGGTCAGCTGCCTCAAACATTGTAAGATGAGAACAGAATTCTGTTACATTTCACAACACGGACGGCACCGTCAATCTTGACAGCAGTAGTTTCGGTCCAGATGTGGAGAAGGAAGTCCACACGATGGGTCCAGGAGAGAATAATGAGACCACTTGGAGGTACACAGAAAGTTATTGAGGATTTTCCTCTAAAGGAAAAGCAGAGAAATTGGTTAGCAGCTAAATAAATATGTGAGATCGAGTGAGGAGTTTCCCCACAGAGGAGATATTGCAGCACATCTGCATGTTTAGGAGAGAAAAACAGAAAGGCAATTGCAAAAGCACAGTTCTTAACTTTTGGCAAGAAGGGATAAGACAAATGCACTGGAATATTGGCCGTGGGTTGGAGAGAGATCTGCCACCATTGTGATAAGAGAGAAGGTGGGTGGACATACAGATAATGAGTGTGCCTGGTAGTAGGAAGATGAAGTGGTTCTTTACAGGTTGTTTCTAATTTCCCAGTGAAATGTGAGGTCAGGTTAATGCAGTGGTTCTCGAAGTATGGTCCTCAGACCAGCAGCAGCAGCATCACCTGAGAATTGTTGGCAATACAAATTCCTGGGCCCCACCCCAGGTCTACCCAACCACAACCTGGGGATGGGGCCCAACAATCAGCATTTGAATGAGCTTTCCAAGGCCAGGCATGGTGATTCACGCCTGTAATCCCAGCACCTTGAGAGGCCGAGACAGGTGGATCACCTGAGGTCAGGAGTTCGAGACCAGCCTGGCCAACATGGTGAAACCCCGGGTCTACTAAAAATACAAAATTAGCCGGACGTGGTGGTGGGTGCCAGTAATCCCAGTGACTCAGGAGGCTGAGGCAGGAGAATCATTTGAACCTGGGAGGCAGTGGTTGCAGTGAGCTGAAGTCACACCACTGCACTCCAGGCTAGGTGAGACAGGACAAAACCCCACTCCAAAAAAAAAAAAAAAAAAATGAGCCTTCCAGGTGATGGTGATGGCGATGTGTCCTCAAGCTAGAGAACCACTGGATTAGTGTGAAGAGGGAGACAGCGGGGAATCAGAGGTTTCAGAAAATACAGGATGCAATAGTTCCTCCAGATCATGGAGGAGTGTGTTGACTAGGGAATTGTTATGGGATTGTTAAGCATGGTGGAGGACTCCCTTTTGTGGTCATTAATTTAAAAAATGAGACCAACCAGCAATATTGGTTGTGTTTACTCTTTCTGCATTCAACTTCTCAGGGGCAAGAGTGGAGTATGCAGAGCTGAACTTTCACTGGGCTTGGTGTTTTGCTGGACGATTGTGCCAAAGAAAGGGAAAGCAAAAAGGTGGGAAACGTGGGCCTGCAAGTTGAGGATGTGTGCATGAGAGTGTCCCTGAAGATGAGCCACAGAACACAGGAGGGTGGTCTGCCTGTAGGATCGGTGGGTTGGATGTCTGGGTGGAGCAGAAGGACTCTTGGAGGCTGGTTTGAGAAGGAGTGGAGCAGAAAGGTGGGATGTGGTGGTCGGACCAAGATTTTGGAGAATGACAGTGAGTGCCGATGGCATCTTGGATAGATCTGAGGCTGTGAGTTGCATAGGTAGGTCAAAAGCAACCATCAGAGATGAGAAAACCAAGAAGCTGTAAGGTCAAATGATTAGAAGGATCGTTTGCTTAGTTGCAGAAACGTGCGATGGGAATATTGGTGGAGAAAAAGGTGTCAGTTCAAAAACTAAAATCTTCCAAGGGCGAAGAAGAAGAGAAGCCTGCAGAGGTGTAGATGGTCACAACAAGGGTGTTGTCTTACAAAGATGGAGACTTCCTGAAGAGGGTAAAAGAAGCAGCCTAGAAGCAGTGGCAGTGGCTGGGTCGGATGTTGGGTGGGAGTAAGCATTGCTGTTTGATAGGGTTGCACAGGCATCTCTCAGGCAGTAGCTCACATTTACTAAGAGCAAGAAGTTAAGAGAAACATCGGGGGAAAGGTTTACCGCGAAGGGGTTTTGGCTGAGGCCACACTGTTTCAGAGAAGACAGCAGAAGGATTGGGAAGGTCAGGGGAATGAAGGGGTTTGCATCACATCAAGAGATGAGAGTCCACTGCTGGTATTGACACGGATGCCTTGGCTTCTTCTATGGCAGAAGTAAACAGAGAAGAAAGACACAATGGCATGGATCCGGATGATACTGGTATCTTAGGAATAAAGAATTGATTCTACTATAGCCTCCTTCTGGAGATTCCTTGTTCAGGCATGTTGTGGAGTTGAGTATCGTGGCGGCCGGGCGCGGTGGCTCACGCCTGTAACCCCAGCACTTTGGGAGACCGAGGTGGGAGGATCACATGAGTTCAGGAGTTTGAGACCAGCCTGGTCAACACAGTGAAACTCATTTCTACTAAAAATACAAAAATTAGCCATGTGTGGTGGTACACCTATAATCCTAGCTACTTGGGAGGTTGAGGCACAAGAATTGCTTGAACCGGAAGGTGGAGGTTGCAGTGAGCCAAAATCCGAGATCACGGTACTGCACTACAGCGCCTGGGTGGCAGAGCAAGACTCTGTCTCAAAAAGAAAAAAGAAAAAAGAAAAAAAAGACTGTGGTGTAGGGGATTTGGAAGGGAAGGGAGGAGTAGATAGTGCTCTTTGGAACATCCCAGCTTCAGTTTTGCCAAATGAATGAATGAACGAATGAATAAGTGAATGGATTAGTAAAATGACATTTCTAAACTCATTAAGAAAATCCTAAGGACCACAGCATATAAAAGTTAGCATGACGAAAGATAATGTGCCAGTGGTCAGAGAGTGCCAGGGTCAGGACATCTGACGTTTAGCCCTTTCTCTTGTTAAGCGTCGTCAGCTTGGGGGCGTGGATGTGTGCACAAGGAACACGTGCTGAGGGGGCAGTATGACTAGGGTGATCTCCGAAGTCTGATCCAACTTGGATGATCCAGCTGGCTGTTCAATTTGGGGGTGCTTCTTTTCGGAATACCTAAGCATCTGCAAGCAGATGCCTGGCTGACACTGTCTTTCTTGTCTCACCTAGTTGGGATTGAACAATCATTGAATGAATGTGTGGTCCTGACACTTTTCTGTCTAGACATCAGTAGACGCTGCAGCACTGAGAACCAGGAGCCCATCCTCTCTCCTGCATCTCAGGGCAGATTCAGGGGTGCCTTGGTCAAAACAGCTCCCCCTGTACATTTCCTCTGTAGCGCTTTCCATAGTGTGTCCTTGTATCTTCGGCAAATTATTTTCTCTTTTGTCTCTTCCATGGTAAAGTCATCTCCAAGACAGGAGGAACCATGTTTGCACTTTAATCATTGTATGCTCACTAAATACGTGCTGAACAAGCGAACAAAACACCTGGTGTTTGGGAAATCAGACTCATTCTTGGTGTCGCCAGGAGGTCCGGGTCAGCTGAAGGAGTAGGATGGACCTGAGAAGAACTTGTTAATCATTACAGCGGTACAGTCACAGGACTGCAGAGATTGAGCTCACATTTTGCCACAGCTTTTAATCTAGGGCTGTGTGTTCAGGCTGCTGGTCATGTGATTTCCTGCATTGAGCCAAGAGTTGGGTAAGATGAGTCATCAAAGGCCTTGACAGTTGTAGAATTCAGTGAAACTAAAGCATTCACATATCACTTGCGAATAGTGTCATATCTTTGTTCCCCATGAAAAATGTCCTATGAAATAGTCAGTCCCTGGTGTTACTCACAACAGTCATTCATCCACCATGCATCCATTCATCCATCCTCCATCATCCATCTATCTATCCATCCATCCATCTATCCATCCATCCACCCATTCATCCATCCATCCATCCATCCATCCATCCTTCTTCATCCATCCATCCATCCATCCATCCTTCTTCATCCATCCATCCTCCTTCCTTCATTCATACTCCTTTATCCATATGTCTCTCCATTTATCTGTCCATCTATCCATCCATTCAACCATCCATCCAACCATCCACCCATCCATTCACCCATCTATCCATCATCAAGCAACATTAATAATCACTCCTCAAAGCCATGCCAGGTCCTATGGAACAACAGATAAAACATATATAGTCTCTGAAGAATCCACATATTAATGGGGAAAAATACATGCTAATAGTAATAACAATAATATCTAATACCTATATAGTACTTTCTGTATGACAGGCTCTATTCTGAGTGTTCCACAAATGTTAATTCTTCTGTCTCCAGAAGAACCCTAAGAGGTAGGTACTATTATTATTGTCGTTTCATATGTGAGAAAAGTGTACTTAGAATTTGCACTCAATTCATAATTTGGGATGTTATAAAAATAGCCCTGGTTTAGCCTACAGCCGCATGGATCTGATACAATACTTTTGAGAATGAACTTGTTGCTCTGGTGGAGCTGGCTGTTTTGAGTGACAATATCCTTTCCAGTCATCATTGTAGAGAGGAAAGAATATTGTTCTAAAATTCAAGAATCTGGATTTTAGTCTGGTTGTGTGGTTAGCTGTGTGGCTTTGAACAACTTGCTGTCCTCCTCTGGACCTCACTTTCCTCCTCTGCAAAAGGATCCCAAGTCTGAGTGTGAGAAAGGGCAGGAGTGGTAATGACTGGATTCAGCAGAATCCCTGTGTACAGGGATTGCCCTGAACAAACCCAGGGGCCACCGTGTACATAGGCTAAATGTGAATGGGACCACCTGGAATTGTGCTACATGGTGACCTGTCTCTCAGATGCCTTCTGCCTCTAATGATTTTGCAATTCACTGATGGTTTTCTTTTATCCAGATATGAAACATGATTGTTTGTATAAAGGATGGAACCACATTTGCCTCCCCAAAATTTTAAGCTATTTTCAAAACTAGCTTATGTGGTTTTGAGTACAACTTAATTGCCCCCAGAACTATCGATGTAAAAAACAACCTCCAAACTCCTCTAGCATTTCCACTTGCTTTCAGCACTTCCCCAGAGAACTCTCCCTGCTGTGGCGGTGTTCATGCATAGGTAGGCAAATTTGAAATTCTGTGTCTTCACAGTCGTGTAATTTCAAGACAAGCCCAAAGTACAATAGCAGAGGAATGGGGAAGAAATTCACAAGGAACCCATGTAAGCAGCCTTAAGCAAGAGAAAAGTGGATGATTCTGATAATGCTGCAGGTTCCATGGACTCAGAAAAATCAGAATGAATAAAAGTATATATTTTAATCAAATTAAGTTCTTCCTATTATAAAAGTCTCATATGCTCATCATAAAAAATGTAAGAAACAAAAATTTTGGCCGGGTGCGGTGGCTCACGCCTGTAGTCCCAGTACTTTGGGAGACTGAGGCGGGCAGATCATAAGGTCAAGAGATCGACACCATCCCACATGGTGAAACCCTGTCTCTACTAAAAAAATACAAAAATTAGCTGGGCATTGTGGCACACACCTGTAGTCCCAGCTACTCGGGAGGCTGAGGCAGGAGAATTGCTTGAACCTGGGTGGCGGAGGTTGCAGTGAGCCGAGATGGTGCCACTGCACTCCGGCCTGGCACCTGGCGACAAAGCAAAACTCTGTCCCAAAAACACAAACAAACAAACCAACAAACAAAAACAAAAAAACCTGCCAAACTGTTTGACAGAGTGACTGTGCCATTTTACATTTCTACCAAGAGTGACTGATTCAGTTTCTCCATATCCTCGCCAGCATTTAGTGTTCTTACTATTTTTTGTTTTGGTCATTTTGCTTGGTGTATAGAAATAGCTCATTGTGGTTTAATTTAGGGAGGCTTTTAAATCACAAATTCAATTTTTGAATCATTATGGAGCTGATCAGGTGATTTACTTCATTTTGGTTGAGTTTTGGCAGTATGTGGCTTTGAGGAATTGGTTCATTTCTCCTAAGTTGTGGTTTTTGGTATTCTCTTAATGTTTTAATGGCTACAGAATCTGCAGCAATATCCCAGAATGTGATATTAATATACCCTATATGTAGGCTGTTATATTTTTGATATTGTTGATTTGTGTCTTTCTATTTTTGTCAGTTTTTCTAAGGGTTTATCAAATGTACTATTTTGAAGAACCAGCTTCTTATTTCATTGATTTTTCTGTGTTGTTTTTCTTTTCTTAATTTAATTAATTCCTGGTGTGATTTTTATTATCTCCTTCCTTATGCTTGCTTTAGATTTATGTTGGTATTTTTCATTTCCTGAGACATGGGAACTTACTGAGATCTGTCATTTTTCCTCATGTAAGCATTTAGTGTTAGCTAAATCTCTCTAGCTACACCCCAATATTTTGTTATGTTTAATTTTTGTCTGCTTGTATGCATTTTTATTTGTTTTGAAGCTTTCTACTTGGCCAATGGATTATATAGGGGTGTGTTGTTTAATTTTTCCTGTTTAGTTTTTATAGTTTTTGTCTTATTGATTTCTAGTTTGAATCTGGAACTAGAGAACACACTGTATCTGATTTCAATTTTTAAAAATTTGTTGACGTATATTTTGTGGTCTAGGATATAGTCTATCTTAGAATATGTTCCATGGGCACTGGGGAAAAATAGCGTATCATTTTATTGTGTTTGCTGTGTTCTATATATGTCGATTAGAACCTGTTGGCTGATTATATGATTCCAATCTTCCACATCTTTGCCAGTTTCTACCTCGTAGTCCTGTTAGTAGTTGGGAGAGAAGTATTAAATTCTTCAACTCTAATTGTGGATTTGTCTAGTTCTCCTTTCAACTCTATTGATTTTTGCTTCATGGATTTTGATGCTGTGTTCTTTGGTCCATAAACATTTGGGATCAGTAGGTGTACCTGGAGAATTGATCTATTTATCATATATAATAATGATATGTCTCTCTTTGTAATAATTTCTTTTGCTATGAGTATACTTTAACCGATGTTATTATATTCATGTTTTATTATAGTATTCCTGGTGTATATTTTCCAGCCTTTTACTTTTGACCTACCTGTGTCTGGATTTCATGTGAGTTTCTTGTAAAAATCACATAGTTGTGTCACAATGTTTTTATCTACCCTATCAATGTCTATATTTTTGTTGATGATATAGTAAGGCCACTTTCAGTGAAAGTAATTATTGATTTATTAGTGCTTAAATAAATCTTTTTTCCCTGATTGTCCCCTCTGTTTTTCTTGTCTTACCTTCCTGAGAATCACTTGAATATTTTAAAAATATTCCATCTCAGTTAATTTATACTGTTTTTGACTGTATTTCTTTGTATAGTGGTGTTTTTAAAAAAAATTTTAACTTCATTTTTTTAAATTTTTTTTTTTTTTTTGACGAAGTCTCACTGTGTCGCAGGCTGGAGTGCAGTGGTGCAATCTCGGCCCACTGCAACCTCTGACTCCCTGGTTCAAGCCATTCTCCTGTCTCAGCCTCCCAAGTAGCTGGGATTACAGGCATGTGCCACCACGCCCAGCTAATTTTTGTATTTTTAGTAGAGACAGTGTTTCACCATGTTGGCCAGGATGGTCTCGATCTCCTGACCTTGTGATTCACCAGCTTGGGCCTCCCAATGTACTGGGATTATGGGCGTGAGCCACCGTACCTGGCGTTTATACTGTTTTTAGTGGTTGCTGTGGAAATTAAAATATACATAATGTGACTCATCATGGTCTAAGGGTACCAGAATTTCACTACTTTGAGTGAAGCATGAAAATCTTACTTCCAGTTGGGTCCCTTTATCTTCTCTACCTTTTTACAGGTCAGTCCAGAGTATCAGATGGTTTCATAATTTTTGTTGCAGTCATCAAATATGTTTTGTAAAGCTCATGAGGAAAACAATAGTCTATTGTATGTACCCAGATTTGTTCTTTCCATTGTTCTTTTTTCCATCCTGATGATCTAAGATTTCTTCTTTTATCATTTTCTCTTGCATGAAGAACTTCTTTTAGCCAGTTCTTTAAGCCAGGGACATTTTAAAAAGTTTTCTTTACTATGAGAAAGTTATTTCTCCTTCCTTGCAGAGGATAGTTCTGCTGGATACAGAATTTTTGCCTGTTAACTTCTTTTCTTTCAGCACTCAAGAAATATTCTGCTACCTTTTTTTTTCTGGCCTCCAGTGGTTCTGATGTGAAATTCAGTTATTATAATTGTATTTCCTTATAGGTAATGTGTTGTTTCTATCAGGCTTTTTTCAAGATACTTTGTCTTTAGTTTGCAGAAGATTAATTATGATGTGTCTTGGCATGATTTTTCGTATGTGTGTATTTATGCTGTTTGGGGTTTTCTCAGTTCCATGAATCTATAAGTTTTTCTTTTTACCAAAATTTGAAAGTTTTTATTATTATTTTTGCAAATCCTTCTTTAGTCTCACTGTGTTTTCCTTCTCTTTCTAAGACTTTGATGATATGAGTAACAAATCTTCTGTTAGCATTCCATAGGTCTCTGAGGCCCTGGCTCTTTTCATTTTTTTCAGTCTATTTTCTGAATGTTATTCAAACTTAACAAATTTCATTCACTTATCCTTAAACCCGTTGATCCTATACTTTATCTAACCTTCTATGGTTTACCAACTTCACTATTGAGCCCAATGAGCCAATTATTTTCTGTTGTATTTTTAGATTCTATAATTTCTGTTTGATTCTGATATGGTTTGGCTGTGTCCCCACCCAAATCTCATCTTGACTTATATCTCCCATAATCCCCGTGTGTCATGGGAGGGACCCAGTGGGAAGAAATTGAAACATGGGGGCAGGTTTTCCCTGTGCTGTGCTTGTGATAGTAAATAAGTCTCATGAGATCTGATGGTTTTATAAAGGGCAGTTCCCCTGCACACTGTCTCGCCTGCTGCCCATGTAAAACGTGCCTTTCTCCTCCTTGCCTTCCACCTAATTGCAGGGATCCCCCACCAGGCATGTGGAACTGTGAGTCTATTAACCCTCTTTCCTTTATAAATTATCCAGTCTCAGATATTTCTTCATAGCAGTATGAAAATGAACTAATACAGATTCCTTTTCCTAACTTCTGTTTCTTTGCTGAGATTTTATATTTCCCCATTTGTTTCAAGAAGATTTGTCACTAGTAACTGAGCATTTTTATGACAACAGCTTTAAAATCCTTATCAAACAATTCCAACACTGAATTTGAATCACTGTTGTTATCAGTTGATTGTATTTTCTCATTCAAGTTTCATTTTTTTGTGGTTCTTCATGTAATGAGTGATTTTCTATGCTATCCTAGCTAGTTTGTCTATTATACTGGAAGACTCGGGGGTCTGGTTTTAATCTTTTATTTTAGCACAATATCACCTTATTTAGGTTGAGACATTGGTCCTGGCCTACTTTTGTGGCCAGTTTGACTTTTAGAGCTTTTTTATGGTATTATTTTATTCTCTTTGCTGTCTCAGGCTGCTTGGGATGCCTGTTGATCTTGCTAGTGTTGCCTCAGGGGATGAAAAGGGCTTCCTCGGAATGGCCTACACATGACTCTTGGTAGAGGAGTCTCAGGCCTTGGGCATGAAGAAGCTTCCCTGGCTGAGCACTGCATTAGTGATATGTTCCCTTCTCATGAGGGTCCAAGAATGCTTCCTGGAGCAGAGGCACCTCCTGTGGTTAGATTCTTCCTTTTGGTTCCCCACAGTCCTCCAGTGCCTGTAGGTGGTTAAGGATGGTGTCATGTCTATGAAGTAATGAGGCTTCTGAGCTGGGCTGTTTATTATGAAGGATCCCTTCTTCCAGTGCCTCCTCTCTGTTCAATATCTCTCAGTGGGGAAGGGGAGTCTTTAGCCCAAGGGGAAAGTAGGTTCTTTCCTCCGCCATTTACTAGCAGATCAGTTGATCAGTCCCCCCACAGTCACTGGTGTGGCATGTAGGACTTCAGTTCAATCCCAGGGAAGAATCAGTCTACCTGGGCTGCCACCTGTGGTTCGGTTGGGGGCTGAGAAATTCAGGTCTAAGTCGCGTTCTGCTGGATTAGGGGACATAAGACACCGTGCTACTGCATTTTACCTTCAGTGCTAGTATCCTAAATCAGTTTGCCCTCCTCTTACCACCTTTCAGAGTTTTTCTTTGGTTGCCTCTTACATTAATTTCAGAATTTACAGTTGTATTTAATGGAGAGGAACAGAAAGCTATGAATATGTCGTTTGTCCAGACCAGAAATCCTAGAGTGTATACATATATTTAAAGGGAATCATCATATTTCATTATATGGCTTTGGAACGGATTTATAGTCTAAATATGGAGAAATGTTTTTTTCCAATATTTTTCTACTAAAAAATCTCTTTTTCTAAAAAAGTTTTTTTCTAAATTTTGGATTCTACATCATAGAGTGTATGACCAGAACAGAAACAGCATTCAAAGAGTGCAACATGCTTCAAGTATCTTTAACAGTGCATTTTGATAGTGTGATGACTTCCTACAGCTGTGTCACAAACCACCATACACTTTGTGGCATAAAACTGCAGTGATTATGTGTCATAATCTCTCATGTTGCTGGGCTCAGCTGGGTGGTTTTCACTCAGGGTCCCTCGTGGAGTTGTAGTCAAACCATAGCTGAGGCTTCCTTACTCACATGCCTGATGGGCGATGCTGGTCGTGAGTTGGGTTCTGAGCCATGCTGCTGGCTGGATCACTGACATGAGTTATTTCTATGTAGCCTGGGATCCAGCATGGCGGCTGCGTTCCAAGAGCAGGGGTTCCAAATGATTCCAAGCTGATGCTGTATTGTCTTTTGTGATCTAGTTCTGAATGTCACGCAGCATTGCTTCTGCCATTTTCTGTTTTTGAGAAGGGAATCCTTAAGACCAGGTCGTGTTCCAGGGGAGGAGAACTAGACTTGACGGGTAGAAATGTCAACAAATTTGAACACATGTCTTAAGACCACTACATATAAGAAGGAAAAGAGGAATGAGTGGCTGGCCATGTATGAGAAACCCATGCCAGCTGGAGATACTATAAGTTGCCAGTGGCCAACCCTGTATGCAAGCTAAGAAGAGGAACGATACATCCCATCTCCTGCAGGAGAAGGCTTGGCAGGGGAGCTATGGGAGTAACTCTCTGCCTTTGCACATGACACTCAGGAATTAGAAAATCTCTTGACATGAAAAAGTGGTTTCTTTCAACCAAATGCAGACGTCTGCATTTCTTATTACAGAAATGACTGTTTCTCCAGAAATTCGAGGGTATGAGAAAGGAAATATATGGCTAGGGTTTGTTTTTCTGCACACCAATGCTTTCATAAGCTATAAAGCCGTATTATATTTCTTAAAGAAATCAATGACAGGGTATTGAATGTAACACTCTGAACAGAACATTTCCAGTGGTATGTAGCATTATAAGAGTACAACAGGGACATTGTGAGATTGAGACTAAGATGACCTAAGTGTTAGAATATTTTATCCCTTCAATGACTCATGAGAACGTTTTCGGCAGCAGGAAGGAGGCATGATCATGTGCTAACAGCTTTTCCCATACTCAGGCCGGGTGCAGTGGCTCACTCCTCTAATCCTAGCACTTTGGGAGGCTGAGGTGGGCGGATCACCTGAGGTCAGGAGTTTGAGACCAGCCTGGCCAACATGGTGAAACCCAGTCTCTACTAAAAAATACAAAACATTAGCTGGGCGAGGTGGCAGGTGCCTGTAATCCCAGCTACTCAGGAGGGCTGAGGCAGGAGAATGGCTTGAACCTGGGAGGCGGAGGTTACAGTGAGCTGAGATTGGGCCACTGCACTCCAGCCTGGGCAACAAGAGTGAAACTCCATCTCAAAACAAATGAAAACAAACAAGCAAACAACAACAAAAACCCTGTATGTTATATGTCCCAATCATATGATTACAGTAGTTTTTGACTGATAATACACATATTTTTATTTTGTTGTTATTTTAGTTCCAGAGTCTTCTGTCTTTTAGGAAGACTCTAGACAACAGATTTAATAATTAAACTAGACTTGGATGTAGACACAGTAACATGATTCTATCTGCCACGTTACTTTAACTTTTGACCACTGCCCTGGTTTTTTCATCTCCACTAATGCTACACGAAATTTCAGTTAGGTCTCTTCAGCTTTTAAGGTCATTCTTGAGTAATAAAGTGTCCCCCAGTTATTTTCAGGTTTTAACAAAGGATATTATAAATCCTGTATTTTTCTAGGTGTTTTAAAGTAATCCAGTTTAGAGTTGTATCAAAAGCCTAAGCAATCATTCTCTTAAAATGTCTTCAGTCTCCCAGCTCAGCCTTTTTGTGTTTGGGAAACCTGCAGTGGGGAGGGGGCAGTGGACGATGACAGCCTCCTTCCCTTTGCTTCACTCCATCTCTCTCTGACTGTACAGTCCCTGCAGAGTTGGAAAGGACGAGGAAGGAGAGGCAAGGTGCACCTGACCGATGCCATTGGATTTACCATTACACCTTCCAGGTGTGTGTTAATTATCTTCCTTTTGGGGGGCTCTTGAGGGTTCTTTGGGCATCTGCTACCTGTCATCAGGAATCTCTCTCCTGAACTTCCCTTGAAGTGGGCCATGCCTCTTCCCCTTGCTGCTTTTAGCTCTTTGCGTAGCTCCTGTCTTGAAATGAACCCTCTGTTGAGGTCACCTTGTCCCTGATGGAAGAATCCCTTTAGCATGTTGGTATCTGGCACACAGAGACCTCACTAGACTTTGCCCTGCTCACTCTAGACATACAGGCCATTCTGGTGCAGTTCCTTCTCTGCCTGACAGCCAGTTGTGAGAGTTCAAGCCACATTCTGCAGCTCAGTCACAAGCAATTCAGGTGCCTGGTTCCCTCTGATGCTGTAACCCCAGAACTACACAGAATAGCCCCAGATGGCTTTCTCCTAGCCCCCTCTCCTGCCCTGAGGCCCCCGTTGTTGGGGTCACTAGTTGTGGGGATCTGTCCTGTAGGTCTTAACTTAGCAATGGATGTATGAAGTACACTGATAACACAGATGTTATGCTTCACTAGTGTGGCAAAGGGTCTGTGGCTGCTTATAGACCCTTTGGAGAGTGCTGTAAAGATATAGCAGCTGCCTGCCTTCTTTAGCTAGTGAGACCTGCATTTATTTAGTAAAGTTGAATTGACAAAGGCTTGAGTCAACGCTACTGGAGGTTGAAGATTAAAGCACAGGTTCTGATGCTTAAAGGAAACACGATTACTGGGTAATATCTTTGGTTGACTTCTTTTTAAGACAGCTGTCTAGCTTCAAGGTTAGTTTTAAGACTACAGGAGTAAACAAGTTAGGTAAACTTCTTTACATACTTTAGCGATTTGCTTTACTTATTAACTAAATGGAAAGGGGATTTAGGCTGCTTTCAGCTAAGAACTATAGAAAAAACTTTTAGGCTTTCTAAAAAGGTTTGAGATGATATTCTATAACTCTCTGTAATATTTTTCCCTTAGTATTTTCAACACTACCCTGAGTGAATTCCTATACCCTCCAGGGAGGGGAGATAGGGCATACTAACAAGTCTCTCCAGAGAAATCCTCCATACCCTCCTGATCCATTCCTATATAAGCAGTCTGTTATAGGATCAGTGCTTCAGTTTGGCATCTCTTAGCACGTGCTGAGCATGGCCTAGGACCTTAATCAAGGATGTTTTTGTCCTTGACACACTTCATACCTGTATTGGCCTTCGTGACCTCTGCAAAAACTCTGAGCAAAAGGGTAGCATCTATTTAAGGAAAATTGTTACATAAGCCTTAATTTTCCTGGCAGTATTAACTAGGAAATTGGAGAAAGACTAAATGTCAGGATGTTAATGAAACCTTACTACCTCTTTCAAGCCTCAAACATACCATTTTATGTGATGATCCTTTTGCTTGTTTGTTTGTTTGTTTTTGAGATGGAGTCTAGCTCTGTCACCCAGGCTGGAGTGCAGTGGCATGATCTCAGCTCACTGCAACCACAGTCTCCAGGGTTCAAGTGATTCTCATGCCTCAGTCTTCTGAGTAGTTAGGATTACAGGCTCCTGCCACCACGCCTGGCTAATTTTTTTTTTTTTTAGTAGAGACAGGGTTTCACCATATTGGGCAGGCTGATCTTAAACTCCTGACCTCAAGTGATCCAACCACCTCGGCCTCTCAAAGTGTTGGGATTACAGGCATGAGCCACCATGCTCAGCCTATGCAATGATCTTAAATATCCAAGGAAGTGTGAGCTCATTGCAGAACTCATCTGCCTCCTGACATCTAGCACTGCAAATGACCAAGAACTGAAGATTCTGCAGCTTTCGTTTGTAGTTAGGACACAGGGAAGGTCTCTGCCACCCACGTCAGAGCTAAATCACAATTGCAGTTTTTATAATTATAGAAAATTATATAATTATAATTATAAATATATAAACATATGAAAAAAAGCTCATCATCACTGGTCATTAGAGAAATGCAAATCAAAACCACATTGAGATACCACCTCACACCAGTTAGAATGGCGATCATTAAAAAATCAGGAGACAACAGATGCTAGAGAGGATGTGGAGAAATAGGAACACTTTTACACTGTTGGTGGGAGTGTAAATTAGTTCAACCATTGTGGAAGACAGTGTGGGAATTCCTCAAGGATCTAGAAATAGAAATTCCATTTGACCCAGCAATCTCATTACTGGGTATTTACCCAAAGGATTATAAATTGTTCTATTATAAAGACACATGCACACGTATGTTTATTGTGGCACTGTGCACAATAGCAAAGACTTCGAACCAACCCAAGTGCCCATCAACGATAAACAATCATTGGATAAAGAAAATGTGGCACATATACACCATGGAATACTATGCAGCCATGAAAAAGGATGAGTTCATGTCCTTTGCAGGGACTTGGATGAAACTAGAAACCATCATTCTCAGCAAACTGACACAAGAACAGAAAGCCAAACACTGCATGTTCTCACTCATATGTGGGTGTTGAACAATGAGAACACACAGACACATGGAGGGGAACATCACACACTGGGGCTTGGGGGGCGAGGGAGTAGGGGAGGAATAGCAGGGTGCGGGGGGATTGGGGAGGGATAGCATTAGGAGAAATATCTAATGTAGATGACAGGGCGATGGATGCAGCAAACCACCATGGCACGTGTATAACTGTGTAACAATCCTGCATAATCTGCCCATGTACCCAAGAACTTAAAGTATAATAAATAAATTTTTTAAAAAAACCTTGGACATAGAGTGTAGAATAATAGAAAATGGAGACTGGGAAGGGTGAGAGGGTGATTAGGAGGGCAGATAATGAGGGATTACTTGATGGATACAATGTATGTTATTTGAGTGATGGATACCTAAAATCCCTGACCTTGCTATGCAATCTGTGCATGTAACAAAATCACCCTTGTACCTCATAAATCTGTACAAAAAAAGATTTAATAAAAAGTAAAAAAAAAAAACCACAAATATTAAATTACTTTTACAAGTGTGTATCAAGGACTCTGTCTTCCAGCCAAATGAATTCTAACTGGGGAAAACTTCAATGACTTCCCATGGGAATAACTGGAGTTTCAAATAACTCCTGGCAGTTCTCCACTAGGATATTATTTTGTAAATGCTTTTAATAAGGAGACTTTCAGAGGCTGCAACCTAGAAACTCAGCCTAGGGTTGGCAACAGGCAGGCACTTTTAATCAAGTTATAAAATGCATTCTAATTTAAAAAGAGAAGTACTGGCGGACAGCCGGCAGGGACTCTGTGCCCTGGCCAGGCTCTGGAAGGCCCTGCTGAGGACCTTTGGCAGGCTGCAGCCGAGAAACAAGACATGGGCCAGCGGTTGCTAGGAAAGTACTTGGGTGAACAGAATTCTGGTCCTACCCGCCTCTTTGTGACATGTTTTCAGCAGATGCAGTTTCAGATGGAGTGATTGATTCTACCTTTTCTTCCCTCCGCTCAGGCAGCGCCAGCCAACTAGTTGAGACACTTCTATTAGATTAGGGGCCAGGAAATGAGAAAAATCCTGTCTCACAAGAGAGCTCTTCTCAGGTCACATGGCTGCCTGGCACAAATGCAGAGAAATAAACAGGAATGTTTTGTTTGGGGGGTACCCAATGAATGACCACTTCTGTAACTTGGCTGTTCCTTCTACCACCTCATGCTTCCTGTCCCCCTCTGCAACCTTTCTGTTTCTGCACAGCCATTCTGTGCAGCCTCTGAACACTGCAATGTTAGAATCATTCATAGGGACTGGCGCGGTGGCTCACGCCTGTAATCTCAGCCCTTTGGAGATCGAGGCAGGCAGATCACCTGAGGTCAGGAGTTCGAGATCACCCTGGCCAACATGGTGAAACCCTGTCTCTACCAAAAATACAAAAATTAGGTGGGTGTCATGGTGTGTGCCTATAATCCCAGCTACTTGGGCAACTGAGACAGGAGACTTGCTTGAAGCTGGGAGGCAGAGTGAAACAAGATAGCACCACTGCACTCCAGCCTTGGCGACAGAGCCAGACTCCATCTCAAAAAAAAAAAAAAAAAAAAAAAAAAAAACATTCATCGGACCATTAAAGCAAAGAATCTTAGAATCACAGAATGCGACATGCTTGATGTTGTGGAATTGAATTGAGCAGAAAGGAGGCATGCTTTTGATTAACTGGGTGAGTAGGAAACTTGCCTAGCCTTTCAAAGTCCTGGTTTCCTCATCTGTAAGATGGGAACAATGACCAGAATGATCAAACTGTAGAACATAAGCACAGCTTCATATACCACAGTGCTTAGAACGTGGTAGGAATTCAGAAACCCCAAGCCCCTTTATTTTTTATTTGTATTCATTTTATTTATTTATTTTTTAGACACAGGGTCTTTCTATGTTGCCCAGACTGCAGTGCAGTGGCATGATCATAATTCACTGCAGCCTCCAACCCCTGGGCTCAAGTGATTCTCCTGCTTCAGCCTCCTGAGTAGCTGGGATACAGGTGCACACCACCAAGCCTAGCTAATTTAAAAAAAAAAAATTGTAGCGACAAGGTCTTGGTATGTTGCCCAGGCTGGTCTTGAACTCTGGGCCTCAAGTGACCTTCCCACCTTAGCCCCCTAAAACACTGGGATTACAGGTATGAGCCAGTATACCAGGCCCCACATCCCTTTAAGCTATGTTTTCACAGATTTGAAATCCTTGAATAGTAAAGTTTAAAAATCTAGACACTTGCTAGTTCAATTTCCTATACCGTTGATGAATGTCCTCTAAACAATATACAGGCTGCCTGTGTTCCTTTTAAATATAGCATGTAAATCTCAACTTGTCTGGCCCGTGCACAATAAGGCGGGTCTCCTCTATACAACAAAGCATCAGAATAAAAAACCTTTGTTGAGCCAGTCAAAACCAATGAGTCTAAGCTCATTGGTTTTAAGTCTGAGTTCCTTGCTTGACGTTCATGTACTTGTTTTTAGAACTAAAGTGTAGAGTTTGCATTTATATCAACTGCATTTGATCTCATCAGGCTTGGCCCATGAGCTCAGCTTGGAGGGACACTGTTTCATACCTCTCATTACCCTTCCACATCCAGAGGAGGGGAGAGGATCTCAGGGAATTGTATTGCAAGCCATTGACTGGCCACATTTGCTGAAGACCATTGATAGTTCTTTTATGTGGCCCATCTCTTGTTTCTTGGCAGCAACCTGTTAAAGGTGCCCAGCAGGGCCTTCCAGAGCCCAGCCAGGGTACAACATCCCTGCCAGCTGTCTGCCAATTCATCTCCTTTCGCATTACAATGCATTTTACAACTTGATTAAGTATCTGCCTGTTGCCAACCCTGGCTGAGTTTGTAGGTTGCAGTCTCTGGAAGTCTCCCTATTACACCACGTAAGATGTGCCCTGCTTCTCCTTCACCTTCCACCCTGATTGTAAGTTTCCTGAGGCCTCCTCAGCCATGCAGAACTGTGAGCCAATTAAACCTCTTTACTTTATAAATCTCCAAGTCTCAGGCAGTCCTTTATAGCAATGTGAAGATGGACGAACACAGCTAGATTCTAACTTTCGAACTTTCCTTGTAACATAGACACGTGACACTGATCTATCAAATGAAGTGAAAAAGGAAAACTTGGCAATGTTTCTTTCTCTGTTGTACAAGGAAGAAATGTGTAAAAGGGACCTGTTGAAGAAAATTCAGTGTTGCTTTTGATACTTTCTTCCAATTTAAGATTCCTGCGCGTGATGTTGATGCCTGAAGCTGCAGTAACTGTCTTGTGACAGTGAGGAAAAGCCAAGAGAAAGCAGAGAAGTTCTGAGTGTTCAGGAGACGGAGGCAGGAGCATCACGTGTGCGCAAGACTTCAAGTCTGCAATGAGTTACGATTGTACCACTGCACTGTAGCCTGGGCTGTGAAGCAAGGCCAAGAAAGGAAGGAAGGTGAAAGAGAGAGAGAGAGAGAGAGAGAGAGAGAGAGAGAGAGAGAGAGAGAGAATGAGAAGGATTAGAAAGAGAGAGGGAGGGAGGATAAGAGGGAGGAAGAAAGGGAGGGAGGGAGGAAGGGAGGGAAGGAGAGAGAGAATAAAGAGAAGGAAGGAAGGAAGGGAAGGGAAAAACAGAGGGAGGGAGATGAGAGGGAAGGATTGAGAGGAAGGAAGGGTAAAAGAGAGAGAGGGAGAAGAGGGAGTGAGGGAGAGGAGGGAGAGAGGAAGGAAGGAGAGAGATAAATGAGGGAGGGAAGGAGGGAGGAAGGAAGGAGGGAAGGAAGGAGAGATGAAGGAGGGAGGGAAGGAGGGAAGGAAGGAGAGATGAAGGAGGGAGGGAAGGAGGGAGGAAGGAAGGAGGGAAGGAAGGACAGAAAAAGAAAGAAAAGAGAGAAAGGAAGAAAGAAAAGAAAAGAAACAGAGAAGAAAGAAAACATAACTGACGATGAGACTGTCCTGACGTGTCCAGGAGACATAGCACGTTCTATCTAGAATGAGTGTATTTTGCATTCCACACGTGGCTGTCTAGCTCACCCATAGTGATGTGTGAATTCCCATGCGGCTGCTCATGGAGAATTCACATGCCTCCTGCCCCACTACGCTGCTGAAGCAACAGTCACGGTGTAAGACTTCAGCCAAATGACAGGCCTTCCTTTTTTTTTTTTTTGCCATATATATATATTGCATTTTAGGTTTCGGGGTACATGTGAAGGACATGCAAGATTGTTGCATAGGCACACACATGGCAGTGTGATTTCCTGCCTTCCTCCCCATCACCTACATCTGGCATTTCTCCCCATTCTATCTCTCCCCAACTCCCCACCCTCCACTGTCCCTCCCCTATTTCCCCCCAACAGACCCCAGTGTGTGACGCTCCCCTCCCTATGTCCATGTGTTCTCATTTTTCAACACCTACCTATGAGTGAGAAAATGCGGTGTTTGATTTTCTGTTCTTGTGTCAGTTTGCTGAGAATGATGGTTTCCAGGTTCATCTATGTCCCTACAAAGGACACGAACTCATTGTTTTTGATGACTGCATAATATTCCATGGTGTATATGTGCCACATTTTCCCTGTCAAGTCTATCATCGATGGGCATTTGGGTTGGTTCCAAGTCTTTGCTATTGTAAACAGTGCTGCAGTGAACATTTCTGTGCATGTGTCCTTATACTAGAATGATTTATAGTCCTTTGGCTATATACCCAGTAATGGGATTGCTGGGTCAAATGGAATTTCTATTTCTAGGTCCTTAAGGAATCGCCACACTGTCTTCCACAATGGTTGAACTAATTTACACTTCCACCAATAGTGTAGAAGTGTCCCTGTTTCTCCATATGCTTTCCAGCATCTGTTGTCTCCAGATATTTTTAAAAGATCACCATTCTAACTGGCATAAATGGTATCTCAGTGTAGTTTTGATTTGCATTTCTCTGATGACCAGTGATGATGTGCATTTTTTCATATGTTTGTTGGCCTCATGTATGTCTTCTTTTGTAAGGCATCTGTTCATATCCTTTGCCCACTTTTGAATGGGCTTGTTTGTTTTTTTCTTGTAAATCTGTTTTAGTTCTTTGTAGATTCTGGATATCAGCCCTTTGTCACATGGGTAGACTGCAAAAATTTTTTCCCATTCTGTTGGTTGCCGATTCACTCTAATGACTGTTTCTTTTGCTGTGCAGAAGCTGTGGAGTTTGATTAGGTCCCATTTGTCTATTTTGACTTTTGTTGCCAATGCTTTTGGTGTTTTGGTCATGAAGTCCTTGCCTATGCCTATGTCCTGAATGGTTTTGCCTAGATTTTCTTCCAGGGTTTTTATGGCGTTAGGTCTTATGTTTAAGTCTTTACTCCATCTGGAGTTAATTTTAGTGTAAGGTGTCAGGAAGGGGTCCAGTTTCTGCTTTCTGTACATGGCTAGCCAGTTTTCCCAACACCATTTATTAAACAGGGACTCCTTTCCCCATTGCTTGTTTTTGTCAGGTTTGTCAAAGATCAGATGGTTGTAGATGTGTTGTGTTGCCTCTGAGGCCTCTGTTCTGTTCCATTGGTCTATATCTCTGTATTGGTACCAGTACCATGCTGTTTTGATTACTGTAGTCTTGTAGTATAGTTTGAAGTTCAGTAGTGTGATGCCTCCCACTTTGTTCTTTTTGCTGAGAATTGACTTGGCTATGTGGTCTCTCTTTTGGTTCCATATGAAGTTTAAGGTGTTTTTTTCCAGTTGTGGGTAGAGGATCATAGGTAGTTTGATGGGGATAGCATTGAGTCTATAGATTACTTTGGGCAGTATGGCCATTTTCACGATATCGATTCTTCCTAACCATGAGCATGGAATGTTTCTCCATTTGTTCGTGTCCTCTCTTATTTCCTTGAGCAGTGGTTTGTAGTTCTCCATGAAGAGGTCATTTATCTTCCTTGTTAGTTGTATTCCTAGGTATTTTATTCTCTTTGTAGCAATTGTGAATGGCAATTCGTTCTTGATTTGGCTCTCTTTAAGCCTGTTATTGGTGTATAGGAATGCTTGTGACTTTTGCACATTGATTTTGTATCCTGAGACTTTGCTGAAGTCGCTTATCAGTTTCAGGAGATTTTGGGCTGAGATGATGGGGTACTCTAGATATACAATCATGTCGTCTGCAAATAGAGACAATTTGACTTACCCCTTTCCTACCTGAATACCCTTTATTTCTTTTTCTTGCCTGATTTCTCTGACTAGAACTTCCAGTACTATATTGAATAGGAGTGGTGAGAGAGGGCATCCTTGTCTAGTGCCAGATTTCAAAGGGAATGCTTCCAGTTTTGCCCATTTAGTATGATATTGGCTGTTGGTTTGTCGTAAATAGCTTTTATTATTTTGAGATACGTTTCATCAATACCTAGTTTATTGAGGGTTTTTAGCATAAAGGGCTGTTGAATTTTGTCAAAGGCCTTCTCTGCATCAATTGAGATAATCATGTGGTTTTTGTCTTTGGTTCTTTTTTTGTGGTGAATTACATATATAGACTTGCGTATGTTGAACCAGCCTTGCATCCCCGGGATGAAGCCTACTTGATCATGGTGGATAAGCTTTTTGATGTGCTGTTGCAAGCGGCTTGTCAGTATTTTATTGAAGATTTTTGCATCTATGTTCATCATGGATATTGGCCTGAAGTTTTCTTTTCTTGTTGAGTCTCTGCCGGGTTTTGGAATCAGGATGATGCTGGTCTCATAAAATGATTTGGGAAGAATTCCCTCTTTTTGTATTGTTTGGAATAGTTTCAGAAGTAATGGTACCAGCTCCTCTTTGTATGTCTGGTAGAATTCGGCTGTGAACCCATCTGGACCTGGGTTTTTTTTGGGTGGTAAGCTCTTAATTGCTGCCTCAACTTCAGACCTTGTTATGGGTCTATTCAGGGTTTCGACTTCTTCCTGGTTTAGGCTTGGGAGGATGCAAGTGTCCAGGAATTTATCCATTTCTTCCAGGCTTACTGGTTTCTGTGCATAGAGTTGTTTGTAATAATCTCTGATCATGGTTTGAATTTCTGTGGAATCTGTGTTGATATCCCCTCTATCATTTTTTATTGCATCTATTTGGTTATTCTCTCTTTTCTTTTTTATTAATCTGGCTAGTGGTCTGTCTATTTTGTTGATCTTTTTGAAAAACCAGCTCCTGGATTTATTGATTTTTTGAAGGGTTTTTTGTGTCTGTCTCCTTCAGTTTTGCTTTGATCTTAGTTATTTCTTGTCTTCTGCTAGGTTTTGAGTTTTTCTGATCTTGTTCCTCTAGCTCTTTCAATTTTCACGATAGGGTGTCAATTTTTGATCTCTCCTTGCTTCTCATGTGGGGATTTATTGCTATATATTTTCCCCTAGAGACTGCTTTACATGTGTCTCAGAGATTCTGGTATGTTGTGTCTTCATTCTTGTTGGTTTTGAAGAACATCTTTATTTATGCCTTCATTTAGTTGTTTATCTAGTCAACATTCAAGAGCAAGTTGTTCAGTTTCCATGAAGCTGTGCGGTTCTGAGTTAGTTTCTGAATTCTGAGTTCTAACTTGATTGCACTGTGGTCTGAGAGACTGTTTGTTATTATTTCCGTTCTTTTGTATTTGCTGAGAAGTGATTTATTTTCAATAATGTGGTCAATTTTAGACTAGGTGTGATGTGGTGCTGAGAAGAATGTATATTCTGTGGATTTGGGGTGGAGAGTTCTGTAAATGTCTATTAGGTTTGCTTGGTCCAGGTCTGAGTTCAAGTCCTGGATGTCCTTGTTAATTTTCTGTCTCTTTGATCTGTCTAATATTGACAATGGGGACAATGGGGTGTTAAAGTCTCCCACAATTATTGTGTGGGAGTCTAAGTCTCTTTGTAAGTCATTCAGAACTTGCCTTATGTATCTGGGTGCTCCTGTATTGGGTGCGTATATATTTAGGATCATTATCTCTTCTTGTTGCATTGATCCTTTTACCATTATGTAATGTCCTTCTTTGTCTCTTTTGATCTTTGTTGGTTTTAAGTCTATTTTGTCTGAGATGAGAATTGCAACTCCTGATTTTTTTTGCTCTCCATTTGCTTGGTAACTCTTCCTCCATCCCTTTATTTTGAGCCTTTATTTACCCTTGCATGTGAGATGGCTTTCCTGGATACAGCACACCGATGGGTTTTGGATTTTTATCCAATTTGCCAGTCTGTGTCTTTTGATTGGGGCATTTAGCCCATTTACATTTAGGGTTAATATTGTTATGTGTGAATTTGATCCTGCCATTTAGATGCTAGCTGGCTGTTTTGCCCATTAGTTGATGCAGTTTCTTCATTGTGTTGATGCTGTTTACGATTTGGTATGTTTTTGGAGTGGCTGGTACTGGTTGTTCCTTTCTATGTTTAGTGCCTCTTTCAGGAGCTCTTGTAAAGCAGGCCTGGTGGTGATGAAATCTCTGAGTACTTGCTTGTTCTCAAAGGATTTTATTTCTCCTTCACTTATGAAGCTTAGTTTGGCTGGATATGAAATTCTGGGTTAAAAGTTCTTTTCTTCAAGGATGTTGAATATTGGCCCCCACTCTCTTCTGGCTTGTAGGGTTTCTGCTGAGAGATCTGCTGTGAGTCTGATGGGCTTCCCTTTGTGGGTAACCCAACCTTTCTCTCTGGCTGCCCTTAGCATTTTCTCCTTCATTTCAACCCTGGTGAATCTGAGGATTATGTGCCTTGGGATTGCTCTTCTTGAGGAATATCTTTGTGGTGTTCTCTGTATTTCCTGGACTTGAATATTGGCTTGCCTTGCTATGTTGGGGAAGTTTTCCTGGATAAAATCCTGAAGAGTGTTTTTCAGCTTGGATTCATTGTCTCCGTCACATTCAGCTACACCTATCAAACGTAGATTAGGTCTTTTCACATAGTCCCATATTTCTTGGAGACTTTGTTTATTCCTTTTTATCCTTTTTTCTCTAATCTTGCCTTCTTGTTTTATTTCATTGAGTTGATCTTCGACCTCTGATATCCTTTCTTCTGCTTGGTCAATTTGGCTGTTGAAACTTGTGTATGCTTTGCGAAGTTCTCATGTTGTGTTTTTCAGCTCCATCAATTCACTTATATTCCTCTCTAAGTTGTTTATTCTCGTTAGCATTTCGTCAAATCTTTTTTCAAGTTCTTAGTTTCTTTGCATTGGGTTAGAACATGTTCTTTTAGCTCAGAGAAGTTTATTACCCACCTTCCGAAGCCTGATTCTGTCAATTCATCACTCTCATTCTCCATCCAGCCTTGTTCCCTTGCTGGTGGGGAGCTGTGATCCCTTGTAGGAGGAGAGGGGTTCTGGTTTCAGGTGTTTTCATCCTTTTTGTGCTGGTTTCTTCCCATCTTGGTGGATTTATCCACCTGTCATCTTTGTAGTTGTTGACTTTCAGATTGGGTCTAAATGAGTGGACATTCAGTTTGTTGGTGATGAAGTAATTTCTTTCTGTTTCTTAGTTTTCCTTCTAACAGTCAGGCCCCTCTGTGATAGGACTGCTGAGGCCCACTCCAGGCCCTGCTTGCCTGGGAATCACCTGCAGCAGCTGCAGAACAGTAAGGGTTGCTGCCAGTTTCTTCTTCTGCTTTCTTTGTCCCAGAAGGATACCCACCAAATGTCAGTCTGATCTCTCCTTTGTGAGGTGATTCTTTGGATATATGGGGGTTAGGGAGCTGCTTGAGGAGATAGTCTATCCTTTATAGGAGCTCAAGTGCTGAGCTGTGAGCTCTGTTGTTTGTTCAGAGCTGCTGGGCAGGTATGTTTAAGTCTGCTACAGCAGAACTCATAAACCCTTTTTCAATTTTTTTTTCCCCAGGTGCTCTGTCCTGGGGAGTTAGGGCTTTATTTATGAGTTTCTGTCATGCTGCTGCCTTTTTTCAGGGCTGCCCTGCCCAGCGAGGAGGCAGCCTAGTCACTGTCTGCCTGCAGAGTCTTTGCTGAGCTGCTATGGGCTCTGCCTAGCTGCCGTGTGAACTTCCCTGCACTCCTGTTTATACAGGTGTAGTTAGAAATGCCTCGGCAATGGCGGCCCATCTGTGTAATGGCAGACCCTCTCTGTAATGGCGGTTGCCTCGGCAATGGCGGGCTGCCTCAGCAATGGCGGACTACCTCCATAGTGGTAGACTGCCTCAGTAATGGCGGACACCCCTCCCCCACAGAGCTGGACTGCCCTGGGTTCAGCTGTGCTTGCTGTGAAACTCTCAATACAGAGCATTTCTGATTGCTGTTCTTTTGTGGGGGTGTGACCAGCCAAGCCCCGATCACCTGACTCCCTGCCTCAGAGCCCTTTTTTGTTGTTGTTGTTGAACGGTCGACTCTGTCTCCCAGGTGTTCCACTCACCTGTTGAAAAGGCATCGGGATCTGTGTGATTTCCTGTGTGGCGACCCACTACGCCTGCGCCGGCTGAAACAGCCATGCTGAGATCCGTGGCCCTTTTTTGCCCAGGAATCTCCTGGCCTGGCTCCCTGTTTCAGTCTCCTTTTTAATCAGTTGAATAGGTGCCTCTGTCTCCCAGGAGCTCCAATTGCCAGCTAAAATGGTGCTTGGACCTGTGTATTTTGTACAGAGAACCGCCGGCAAATCAGCTGAGCCAACGAAAACAGCTGCGCCGGCCACACAGCCCCGCTGGCAACCCATGGGGATCCTCTGCCTGGGAGTCTCCTGGTCCGTGGGCAATAAAAATCCGTCTGAAATGCGGCAGCCACTCACTCTCTGGCCTTTCACTGGGAGCTGCAATCCTGAGCTGCTCCTAATTGGCCATCTTGGATCCCTCCCTCAATGCCATTTATTTATCGACAGGCCTTCCTTACGGAGCACGAGGCCAGTTTGCAGAGGATCCCGTGGGCATTTTAGTCCCTGTTCAAGGTCACCTCTTCCATTTTTCTTTACTTATTTTAAATGACAAAAAATATACATATTTATGGTGTAATCTGTAATGTTTTGACATATGCATAAATACTAAATCTCTTAAATACTCATCTTCTTAAATATCTCAAAGACAACATAAAGGGATTTTTCAAATCAAAGAGTCATATGGGCTGGGCGCAGTGGCTCACACCTGTAATCCCAGCACTTTGGGAGGCCAAGACAGGTGGCTCACTTGAGGCCAGGAGTTTGAGACCACTCTGGGAAACATGGCGAACAAAAAATACAAAAATTAGCTGGGTTCGGTGGTCCGTGCCTGTAATCCCAGCTACTTAGGAGGCTGAGGCAGGAGAATCGCTTGAACACAGGAGATTGAGGTTGCAGTGAGCCAAGATTGCACCATTGCACTCCAACCTGGATGACAGAGTGAGACTCTGTCTCAAAAAACAAACAAAAAAACCAGCCGGGTGCGGTGGCTCACGCCAGTAATCCCAACACTTTGGGAGGCTGAGGTGGCCAGATCTCAAAGTCAGGATATTGAGACCATCCTATCTGAAATGGTGAAACCCTGTCTTTCCTAAAAATACAAAAATTAGCCAGGCACGGTGGTGCGTGCCTGTAATCCTAGCTACTTGGGAGGCTGAGGAAGGAGAATCACTTGAACCAGGGAGTCGGAGGTTGCAGTGAATCGAGGTCGTACCACTGCACTCCAGCCTGGGCGACAGAGAATCTATCTCAAAAACAAAAAAAAAAAGAAAAGAAAAAGAAAAAAAAGTTATATGCATTAAGGCAAGTTGTAATAGCTTCCCTGTTACTTAGAATCTCTAGGGGCCGGGAGCAGTGGCTCACACCTGTAGTCCCAGCACTTTGGGATGCCGAGATAGGTGGATCACTGGATGTCAGGGGTTTGAGACCAGCCTGGCTAACATAGTGAAAACCCATCTCTACTACAAAACAAACAAACAAACAAAAAATTAGCCAGCCTTGGTGGCTTGCACTTATAGTCTTTTTAGGATCAAAATATAATATGGGCCAGGCGCAGTGGCTCACACCTGTAATCCCAGCACTTTGGGAGCCCAAGGCAGGCAGATCACTTGAGATAAGGAGTTTGAGACCACCCTAGCCAACATGGCGAATCCCGTTGCTACAATAAATACAAAAATTAGCTGGGTGTGGTGGTACATGCCTGTAATCCCAGCCGCTCAGGAGGCTAAGGCAGGAGGATTGCTTGAGCTCAGAAATTGGAGACTATGGTGAGCTATGATCATACCACTGCACTCCAGCCTGAATGATAGGGCAGGATGCTGTTTCAAAAAAAAAAAAAAAAAAAAAAAAAGGGGTATCTTATACTTGTGACATTGTCCTCTGTATGCCTTTGTTTCACCGTGATTTGAAAGTATTCATTAGTCCTCTTTTTCCTAGTGCTATTTAATAGTATGGATTTTTTCATTTACCAGAGTGCAGAAAAGGGATTTATTTAATTTTTTCTCTCAGATAAAAAATGCGTCTCTCCATGAATCAAGCGCATTCTTGCTCCTTGAAAACAGTTTCAGGCACAACCCCTTCGCCAAGGATTCACAAGTTAATAAGTTTTGTGGCAGGCGTAATCATCCGCCTTTGCCAGGAAAGTGCTGAGTAATCCTTTGGAGGAAGCAGCTGCTGACTTTGGAAATGGTCCCCTTCTGTGGGGTCAGGTGGAGAGAGGTGCCTGCATCAAGCCGCCTGCCACTGGCTGGCAGAATTTGAAATTCTTAGTAAATGACATCTTGATGTACTGGAAAGCAGGTTAGCTGTTGAGAACACAGGGAGAAACAGTGGGGAGTTCAGGGGGGTGTTAGGAGACAAGTCTTCAGGGCCAGCAGAGGTGGCTCACGTCAGTAATCCTATGGGAGGCCAAGGCAGGTGGATCACCTGAGGTCAAGAGTTCGAGACCAGCCTGGCCAACATAGTGAAACCTCCTCTCTACTAAAAATAAAAAAAAAAAAAATTAGCTGGATGTGGTGGCAGGTGCCTGTAATCCCAGCTACTCAGGAGGCTGAGGCAGGAGAATGGCTTGAACCCAGGAGGCGGAGGTTGCAGTGAACTGAGATCACGCCATTGTACTCCAGCCTAGGCAACAGAGAAGTTCATCTTCTAAAAAAAAAAAAAAAAAAAGAAGAAAAAGACGGACTTCTGGTGGCAGAAGGGAGTGCAATGTCGAGAAGGAAACAATGAAAGACAACCAAGGCTGGGTTCCAGCCCCAAGGTTCAGCTGTGATGCCAATTTCTCGATGCAAGGTTTTCTGCGGCACCTGATGAGGGTGGAGTAAGATGGTGAAATGCAGGACCAGAGGTGTGAGTCAGGTCAGATTATGAGATCAAGGAGGTGTGAGCCAGGTCAGATTTAGATCATCAGGGAACAGCTATAATTTTTTTTTCTTTTTTTAAATTGTGCTAAAATACACAACATAAAATTTACCATGTAATAGAGTTTGGATGTGTGTCTCCCCCAAGTCTCATGGGGAACTGTGATCCCCAGTGCTGGAGGTTTGGTCTGGCGGAGGTGTGTGGGTCATGGGGGCGGATCCCTCGTGAATGGCTTGGCGCCCTCCCCATGGTGATGAGGGAGTTCTCATTCTGTTAGTTCGTACAAGAGCTGGTTGTTTCAAGGAGCTGGGACCTCCTTCTCTCTCCCTCTCTTGCTCCCTCTCTCTCCCTCTCTGCTGTCTTGCCTTCTCTCTCTCCATGTGATGTGCCTGGCTGTTCTCTTTTCACCTTCTACCATTAGTAAGTTTCCTGAGGCCTCACCAGAAGCCTAGCAGATGCTACTGTCATGCATGTACAGCTTGCAGAACCATGAGCCAAATAAACCTCTTTTTTTTTTTTTTTTTTTTTTTTTAGATGGAGACTCACTCTGTCACGTAGGCTGGGATGCAGTGGTGCGATCTCAGCTTACTGCAACCTCCGCCTCCTGGATTGAAATTATTCTCTTGCCTCAGTGGGATTACAGGTGCATGCCACCATGACTGGCTAATTTTTGTATTTTTGGTAGAGATGGGGTTTCACCATGTTGGTCAGGCTGGTCTTGAACTTCTGACCTCGTGATTCTCCTGCCTTGGCCTCCCAAAGTGCTGGGATTAACAGGCACGAACCATGACGCCTGGCCAATTCTATTTTTAATCTTTCAGGGAACCACCACAATGTTTCCCACAAAGTCTCTACCAGATTACATTCCTACCAGTAGTTCACAAGAGTTTCAATATCTCACATGGTTATAATTTATGGGGTATCAGTTGCATAAGAAGGTCCAAGCTGGCCTCATTCAAAGGTCCAGTAGTTAGTGCTGGCTGTTCCAGCCTGGCATAATAACCACAAGATGTTAATTAATTCATGCTTGAAGGACATAACAATTAATCAGTAGGTACTTATGGTCATGCATCTATGCTCACTTTTAAGAACTATTTCCAATTAAATCAGCAACCCCTCATCTCTGAGTTTAACCATCAACCTAGGTAAATGTACCCTGACCAAACCCGAAAAACACGAGACTAAAATACAACCCAGTCAGAGCCCAGAAATCATATTTTAATCAGGAATGCCCCAACAGCTACCCCTCAATTGATGTAATTTTCCTAAAAATTTTAAGACCCTCCTACTGAATTAAGCTCCATTCCTCAATGGTGCTTGTGTCACTCCTGGTATTCTAAGCAGATGCCAAGTCTGGATCTGAGGTGCAAGAGATTTATTAGAGAAAACTCCTGCAAGGGAAACTGGGAAGGGGTTCAGCAGAGTCCAGGGGAATCATCGGACCTCAGTGCAAGGCTAGCATCAGTGGAGAAGGGAAAGACGGGAACGCCAGGGAGGACAAGACTTCGCGTGAGGTTCTGCAGACGTTTCTGCAACGCTGATGGGGAGCCCATGACAGGAGTGGTGCATTTCCCAGGAGCGGTCTTGCCTGGGAATCCTGCCACGCTCAGTCGCTGTCTGGGAGCAGTAGGGAAAGCTCGGCCTCCCGACTCAGTCTAGAATCAGTCGGGAAAGCTTGGCCTCCGGACTCAGTCTAGAATCAGTCGGGAAAGCTTGGCCTCCGGACTCAGTCTAGAACCAGTCGGGAAAGCTTGGCCTCCGGACTCAGTCTAGAACCAGTCGGGAAAGCTAGGCCTCCGGACTCAGTCTAGAATCAGTCGAGAAAGCTTGGCCTTCCTTACCATGAAAACATGGTGACTGGGAGATTTTTGAGCACAGCAGCTGGGGCACTGATCAGCTCATTCCCTGTGCTCCAACATCTGAGGAAGAAAAGCAGGAAAAAGATTGGAATAAAGCACTGCTCCTGCTTTGTGACTTCATCCCATTCACAAGAAGGCAGAATAGCTTCTCTTTACATATAAGTTATCACTGTGTGTTGCAGTAGGCCCCCGCCAGGGATACTTCTTCCCTGGATATCTGCTGCCCCCTCCAGCAGCACTCAAGGTCTCTATTCAAACGCCATCGTCTGCATGCATCCTTCCCTGATGACCCATTTACAGTTGGAAACACCTCTTCCCCAGCCACACTTCTTGCCCTGTTTCCCTGCCTTGTTTCTTTCTATGATGGGTGTTGTATTCTATGTATTATGATTCACGTTTGGCTCCTTCACTAGAATATCAATTCAACAACAGCAGGGGTTTGTTGGCTTTATTCAGTGTTATATCCCTAGCATTTGCAAGTGGGAAAAAGAATGTGCTCAATAAAACAGATTTTTATTGAAGAAAGAATAGTAGCTCATGTCTGTAATCCTAGCACTTTGGGAGACCAAGGTGAGAGGATCACTGGAGGCCAGAAGTTTGAGACCAGCCTGGGCAGCACAGCAAAACCCTGTGTCTACACATTTAAAAAAAAATCTGCCAAGCGTGATGACAGATACCTGCTTGAGCTCAAGAGTTCCAGGTTGCAATGAGATATGATCACACCAGTAGTACACTCCAGTTTGGGTGACAGAATGAGACTTCATTACTAAAAAAGAAAAAAAAAAGAGAATGAAGAAAGTTTATGATCTATTATGTACTGTTCTGTGGACTCTATTCATCTATCTAGCATCTATCCATCTACCCATTCATCTGTCTGTCTATCCATTTATGCATCTATATATCTATCATCTGTTCACTGATCCATCCATTTATCCATTCATCCATCCAACTATCCATTTATCTATCCATTCATTCATCTATTCATCCATCTATCCATCCAGCCAGCCAGCCAGCCAGCCATTTGTCTATATATCTATCCATCCATTTATCCATCCATCCGTCTATCCATTTGTATATGATCTTATACAATTTATATTTGATCATCCATTTATTTATAATATAAATCTGATACAATTTTTTCTCTACTTCATTGTTATCCTTCAATTTCTAACAGCCAGAACAGTCACATAATGTGTATGGGGTCACTCAGTTGTGAATGATGACCTTGGATGGGAACCCCAGCCTGTCTCCAAGTTGATTCTATTTCCCAGTAACATGCATGGTCTCATTACAAAGACAAAGACAGAGAAAATGAGAAAGAGAGGGAGGGAGGAGGAAGGAAGCAACAACATACACATACCCTAAACTCTGCTAAATTCAAGTAGAGTATTAAGAGTCCCATAACTAGTAAACCATCTTGACTGTTTATTGTTCTGATTATCTACTGAAATGTCCAACACTTTAGCATAGCTTCAACAAATTACTTTTTTTTTTTTTTTTTCAGATGGAGTTTCACTCTGTCACCCAGGCTGGAGGGCAGTGGCGCAATCTCGGCTCACTGCAACGTCCACCTCCTGGGTTCAAGTGATTCTCCTGCCTCAGCCTCCTGAGTAGCTGGGATTACAGGCGTGCACCACCACACCTGGCTAATTTTTGTATTTTTTAAAATAGACACAGGGTTTCACCATGTTGGTCAATCTGGTCTCGAATTCCTGACCTCATGATCTACCTGCCTCATCCTCCAAAGTGTTGGGGACAAAGTACATTTAATGATGTGCCTACATTATAAAGGCACAGGAAGAATCTTCATGAATTTGAGTGATTTCTCCTTAGGAATCACACATCACCATCATTCCCATCCGGGTGGCTTCTCTGAGCTGTAAATAGATGAAAGAACTGCAAGACTCCACGTTTGCTGGTCCGCCTGAGGGGAGAAGGAGAATGCTACCCAGCAAATCGGAGCTCTTTAGAATCCTTCTTAAAGAAATGCATGATTAATGAGGCATTTAGAACACATGCCCAAATCCACATGCTTTTTACAGGCATTCTGCATAGAAGTAGGGATAGTGGGTAGCCAAGATATAAGGGCCTCTGTACACAGAATTCCTCTTCTTGTTCCAAAAACAGGAGATGAAAAATGCATCTTAGGGCAAAAGAGGCCTGGGAAGTGGAGATTGCTTTGAGAGAAGTATGATGTAATTGCGAAAAGAAAATAAATCGTGGGCCCCCCAAATCACTAAGCTAAAAGGAAGTCAAGCTGGGAACTGCTTAGGGCCAACCTGCCTCCCATTCTATTCAGTCACCCCTCTGCTCACTGAGATAAATGCATATCTGATTGCCAATCATTTGTCTCTTACCTACCTGTGACGGGAAAGCCCTCTCCCACTTCAAGTAGTCTTTTGCCTCACCTTTCTGGACTGAACCAATGCGCTTCTTACACATATTGATTCATGTCTCATGTCTCCCTAAAATGTATGAAGCCAAGCTGTGCCCCAGCCACCTTAGGCACATGTCATCAGGACCTCCTGTGGCTGCATCACAGGTGCGCGCTGTCAACCCCTGGTAAAACAAACTTTCTAAATTAACTGAGACCTGCCTCAGATTTTCAGGTTCACATAACCTTCCTGCAAAAGAATTTGAATGCCTCTAATGTGACAGTTTTGATGTTCAGCAGCACAGCAACACTTCTCTTGGCACTATAAACAAGGAACTCCTTATTGAAAATAGCTCACTGAGATTCTGAAGGCCTTGTTTAGTTTGCAGACAAAAGCAAATACCCTAACAATGCAGCAGCACAAGCCGCAAACCAAACCTCCCGGACTCCAGATTTAAAGAAGGAAGTGTCTTTATTTGGCTAGGAGCATTGGCAGACTTGCATCTTAAGAACCAAACTCCCCGACAAAGAAAATCCTTAGCCCTTTTAAGGGCTTACAATTCCAGAAAGTACATGTGAGAGGGTCGTGATCGATGGAGTAGGTGTAGGGTACGTGACCAGGTGTTGGTCTGAGCACGATTGAGCGAGAACGATGGAGGGCGTTTCCCCATTTTATGCCTGCAATCTATAGATGGGAGTGTGCTTAGGGGTGGGGGGTTTTATCTTTAACCTCCAGGCCTGGTCAGCTGCGCCAGCCGACCTTGCCACTGGCCTCGTGCCTGCTATGTCTCAACTTTTACTTCCTCCTCCTCCGAGACAAGAGACAGGAAAGAGGGGTCTCTCCCCTCAGTAACACTGACAGCACCTGAAGGCCCACTGTGTGCTGCTTTGAAATCCGCCTCATCTCCGGGTGATAAAGCAAGCTCTGAAGAGACTCTGCCAGACCGGCTTTTCTGTAAGTGGACTGCGGCTTATTCATAGTCATTCTGCACGTGTGCTAATGAGCCGTGGGGCCGGCAGACGTAATTTAACTTTCTACGGCGCTTGGTTTTCTCATCTGTAAAATTACAAGGTTGGACAAGTTAAATTCTGAGAACTGTTCGACTAAAACATTCTCTGCTCTCATGACACTGTGGTTAAAATAGTATGCTATTTTGACTTTTCAGTGATCTGTCCTTCCCCATTGCTTCTGAATGAGGATTTTTTTTTTTTTTTTTTTTTTTGGGTCTGCTCTGACTTAACCAAAACATAGGCACAGCTGACGATTTTGCGGCGGGGTTGCGGGACGCGGGGGAAGGAACAATGACTTTGCTCCCTCCCCGATCAGGTGTTTTCCTTTCAGGCCCTTGATCTCTCACCCAAGAATGGAGAGGGGATCCCAGCGTCGCGGTGAGCTCGTTTAAGTAAATATGGAACCCAAAGAATTTTGCAGAAAATGGTTTATTTAGGCAGAGAGAGAAAGAGAAGTAGAGAGGGACGGAGAAAAGCCAGCTCCCACGCTGCTGTGGGAGGGGACCCCGGAAACGGAAAGCCGCGGCGCACGTGCGGGGCGGGAGGTCTTTTAATCTGGCGCTTACTCCCGCCCCATTCAAGTTCTCGTCCTATGAGAGCAGTTTCTTTAAACGTCCGTTGGAATGACTGATCTTGGATTCTGACACCTGATTGGCTGTTTGGCCCAGAGTCCGCCCATAGCTTTTGACGGGCTTTTCTAAACGAAAGCGGCTCACCTGGCCCGTCTACCTTCCCTGGCGGGCGAAAGTTAGACAAAGACCTCTTAGCTCCCGGACGGAGACGGAGACGGAGATGGGAAGGAAGGCAGTCAGGCTCGTCGCGGGGAAGTTCTTGTCTTTGAAACCACGCCCCTTGCGGACCCGGTAAGCTACCACATTCCCTCATTGACTGAACAATGAATAGATAGTGACTGAGATAAGGCCACTTGCTAAATGTATGCGGGTAAATGTTCTAACCTCCCTAGTCTCAATGCTAGTGTATGGAAAACACACTTGAGAGCAATATATTTTTTTAAATATATATTTTATTGCACTTTAGGTTCTGGGGTACATGTGAGGAACATGCAAGATTGTTGCATAGGTATACACGTGGCAGTGTGGTTTGCTGCCTTCCTCCCCATCACCTATATCTGGCATTTCTCCCCATGTTATCCCTCCCCAACTCCCCACTCTCCAGCTGTCACTCCCCTGGTTCCCCCCTAACAGACCCTGGTGTGTGATGCTCCCCTCCCTGTGTCCCTGTGTTCTCATTGTTCAACACCCACCTATGAGTGAGAACTTGCAGTGTTTGATTTTCTGTTCTTGTGTTAGTTTGCTGAGAATGATGGTTTCCAGGTTCATCCATGTCCCTACAAAGGGATGAACTTGTCCTTTTTTTATGGCTGTATAGTATTCCATGGTGTATTTGTGCCACATTTTCCCTGTCCAGTCTATCATCGATGGGCATTTGGGTTGATTCCAAGTCTTTGCTATTGTAAACAGTGCTACAATGAACATTCATGTGCATGTGTCCTTATAGTAGAATGATTTATAGTCCTTTGGGTATATATCCAGTAATGGGATTGCTGGGTCACATGGTATTTCTGGTTCTAGATCCTTGAGGAATCGCCACACTGTCTTCCACAATGGTTGAACTAATTTACACTCCCACCAACAGTGTAAAAGTGTTTGTATTTTAAGCACAGCCTGAGAATAACACTATGGTCTAAGGAAATGTGTGCTCAAACTTCTAAGCTAAGGGATCTAGAAGTGGCCAACAAGAAGGTTCACTCCTTATCTATGAAGAACATCGGAATCCCCAGCCCATCCCTTGAAATGTGGGCTCTGCAGGGGCTCGAGACCCTTTGTTTTGGGTTACATGGAGATTGCTAAGGGGAGGCTGCTAAGTGAAAAAGCGTTATAACCTGCGTACCTTTTTGAAAAAGGTAGCAAGTCTCCTGTCCAGCCTGCCACTCCTGGACTGCCCCATTTGTGAGTCCTCAATAAACCCTACTGATGCAGGATTCTTTGGGTGCTGCTTCACCAACTGGAAACCTCTGTGGCTGGCAGCACCTCTGCCCGAGTTTTGCTCATGACTGCTGGGCTGGCTCTGTCCACTCAGCCTGGCAGGCTGTGCTGGGCTGGCTATGCTCAGCTCTTGCTACCGGCCCAGATCCCACACTCACTGTGAGTGAGCCAGGTGCAGAATGGTAAGGGGTGTGTGAGCGAGCAAGCATGGGGCACAGACATGGTGCACAGCCAAGTGTGCTGGCTGCGGGGACGGAGTGGGCAGCTCCAGGCACCAGCACAGGCACAAACTCCATACAAGGCTGTGGCTGGACCAGATGTGCCTCAAGTGGCTTCCACCTTTGGTGCTGGCATCTGGTTGAGGGGTTAGTGTTGGTTCCTGAAAATTTAGAGATGCCAGCAACCACAGAGGCCTAAGTGGGTGTTACAGCATGTCACAGCTCCAGCTCAGAGAGTCCCAAGGCCTGCGCCCCCAGAAGGGTTACCGCTCTTCCCTCGTAGTCCAGAAAATGAGAGCGTGTCACTACCTGAAGCTTGGCGGGCCAGCCAGGAACCTATTACAGCGCTTTTCACTCCTGTGGTTCAGCAGGCTCTGGGTTCTTGTCCTGTGACCAAGAATAAGGTTATGTGGACAATCCAAGAGTGAGCAAGGTGGAGAAGAGTTTCATTGAGCAATGTAACAGCTCTCAACATGGGAGGGGAATCCGAAGTGAGTAGCCTCTTCCCCAAGGCAGGTAGTCCCAATGCGTGGCTGAATCTGGGGTATTTGTGGGCTCAGAATGGGTGAGTGCATGCTGATTGGTCTACAGGTGCGCCTGGAAAAAGCATCATTTGAATTGGCTAAAAAGGCATTGAGGAAGCTCTCACTCTAGTCCTGGGCTGTAGTAGCTCAGTTTTCAGGCTTTGAGCTGTCTTTGGCTTGAAAGTCGGATTTCACCAGGGACCTGTCCCTGTCTGCCTAGGAATGTGTCTGCCTCCTGCTGCTGACACTATGTCACCTTCACTGGCTCCGGATCCCCTCTTTGGCTTCTGGGACATAGTGCCGTCTCTATTGGAGTTAACAAGGATCCAGCACAATAGGTGAAAATCTGCAGAAGAAAGGAAAGTTTGCTCAAGGATGGGTGATGAAACAAATAATGAGGGTGAAGCTAACAAATAGCATTCTATTTCTCAAGATTCAAATATATCAAAAGTAGCAGTCCAAAATTACTGAAAGCAAACCACTTTCAATGGTGTGGTATGGCGCTGTCTCTCTGAGCTAGTTTGCCGGCGGGTATCCGTGGTGGACCACACTGTCATCTGTCTTCCGTGTCCTCCTTCAGAATGCTGAAGTCTGCCGTACGCGTCCTGGTGCTGGAACTGCTATTACCAACAAGCTAATTGAGTTTGCCGGCCTTGAAAATGCATCCCTGTAGGTAATGCGATGATGTAATGCTGTGTTCCTGCCCTCTGGATTTCCTGCCTGCCATTACAGAGGGCTTATTTATGAGACTGGAGACAGAAACAAAACAAAATAAAAAACAGGATGGCCTTTCGATGTGACTTACACAAGGCTGGAACAGAGCCCAAGGCTTAGCTCTCCTTTGTCCTCACACGCCCCTGAGATGCCAGGACTCAAGTGAAGCAGGAAATCTCAGAAAGCAGGTGGGAGTCAGTGAGACTCTGGTGGACACAGGTCTGAGGAGGACGGAACATAGATGCAGGGAGGACACCTGGAAGAAGGGTGAGCAAATGACAAATGCTGGATGAACAAGCACCACTTATGAACAGAAAGGGAACGGGGCTACTCAAGGTCAAACTAATCCAGCAGACATGGAGATGAGTTTGGAGAGAGGGAACGCAGGACCCATCTGAAGTCTAAGGAAGAAAAGCCTAACAGACTGCCCAGTGGAGGTGGTATATCCAACACAGGACAAGCTGGAGGCGTGCAGGGAAGTCCATCTGGGCTGTACAAGGGAAAGCTAGTCAGCTACTGGAAATTCAGTGAGCCCCTCTGTGCCAGGGGTGGGGCTGTGGAAAGCCAGGCAGGGCACCTGCTGTCATGGAAACTAACCTTCTAGTGCTGAAAATGAACTTATAGGGCATGAAGATAGACACACAGACCAATGGAATAGAATCAAGTCCAGAAATAAACCCTTGTATATGTGGTCAAATGAGTTAGAACCAAAACCATTCAATGTTGAAAGGACTCTTTTTTTTTTTTTTTTGAGATGGAGTCTTGTTCTGTTGCCCAGGCTGGAGTGCAATGGCGTGATCTCAGCTCACTGCAACCTCTGCCTCCTGTGTTCAAGTGATTCTCCTGCCTCAGCCTCCCAAGTAGCTGGGATTACAGGTGCCCACCACAATGCCCAGCTAATTTTTGTATTTTTAGTGGAGGTGGACTTTCACAGTGTTGGCCAGGCTGGTCTCAAACTCCTGATCTCAGGTGATCTGCCTCACTCGGCCTCCCAAACTGCTGGGATTACAAGTGTGAGCCACCAGGCCCATCCTTGAGCTACACAGCTTTCTGAAGGCCACTGAATTGCTGTAAATCTGCATGCTCAATTACTGTAAACTTAGGCTCCTTAATCAGTCTGCTGCCTTTTTTTTTTCTTTTTGAGACAGGGTCTCACTCTGTCACATAGGCTGAACTGTAGTGGTGCAATCATGGCTTACTGCAGCCTGAAACTCCTGGGCTCCAGGGATCCTGCTGCCTTAGCCTCCTGAGTAGCTGGGACTATAAGAGTGTACTACCACACCTGGCTGTCTTTTTTTAAAAAATCTTTTGTAGAGATGCGGTCTTGCTATGTTGCTCAGGCTGATATTAAACTGCTGACCTCAAGCAATCCTCCCAATCTGGCCTCCCAAATTGCTGGTATTACTGGTAGGAGCCATCGAACCCCGCCACTAAGGCTGCTTGAAGCCAAACGGAGACAATGAAATAAAGTGTTTAGTATCTGGCAGACACAGGGCCTTCAAGAAGATATTCATGTTACGTCAGTCTCTGTCTTTTGTCAAAAAGCCTTCTAATACAAGTCAAAATGAGTTATGAATTTTCATTATGAATCCTCTCCTTCTTTCTCCCAATGCGGTGAACAGAGGCTCTAAAGTTGCCCTTGGGGCATCTCTTACCATCCCATCTTGCTCTTCAACATCCGTACCGTAATTAACTACTTTTTGTGTTGCCTTTCATTTAGAGCTATGCCCAGTGCAGTGACTGCCTCCTAGCAAATACTTCATGTCCTCGGCAGCGCAATGAAGTTAGAAAAAATGCAAAGATACTTCCCGAGTGAATACATGATGATGATATTTGTAATGCGATGCACGCATAGACACACACCACTTCCAAGGAACGGGATCATTAAAATATGTTTTAACCCATTTCACGTCAGTATCACCTGTGTTATCTTAATCACTACTTGGCAAAATGAAAAAAAAACATATATACACACATATATACACATACATATATATACACATACATATATATATATACACATACATATATATATACATACATATATATACATTCATATGTATACATATATATATATATATATATATATATATAGTTAAATTGGACTGTGAGAGCTGAGCATAAACACGTTGCAGATGAAAGTCCTGGTTTGTGAAGACAGGTGAAAGGAAAAAGTGCTTGCCTCCTAATGGAAGAGAAATTTCCCAGGAAGGGAAAAAAATAAAGGGCAACCCGAAACCAAAGCAAGATGAATCATTTTCATTCTGAAAGGAACACGGCTAACAATGTTGCTAAATGAGACACAGTTTCTGACAAAGATCTTCCCTGTTCTCCAAGGACTTTTATTGTGCAGCGTGTACCAAGTGTTATGTCTTATCTTCTCAAAAAGAGTCAGTGTACTTTATTTTAGGCATGGTACCTCTCTTTGCGTCTTTGCTCTACTAGCTGCGATTTAAGTGGTCTGTTGTAGTGCCCTGTCTATGATCAGCCTTAAAGATCTGAAAAGCCCTGAGTTTGCAAGAATGAAAAGAAAGAGACCTCGGGTTTGACGGTGATAGATCCTACTGTCCCCTTAGGATGACATTCCTGCGCTATGAAGACCACAGATCCTCCAATAACAAGCAGTAGCTCCTGTTCGCCTCGTGCCTTTGTGCAGAGGTCAGGATACCTGCAAGGGAAAGGGCATTGCTGGGAGAGCCTGTGCTACTTTTACCAAGCACACATTATATGGCTTCACGTTAGAGGCAACAAGTTTGGGTGAATGGGAAGGTAGAGCTACAGTCCTTGAACTCAAGGATGTCATAATGGAATGCAAGGTTTAAGATGCAAAACAACACTTTGAAGTTAACCCAAAACCCCAGCCAATCAACTTACAGCAATCATGCCTTTGGGGTGGCTGCACTGGATGGGACTTTTCTCTCCATTGCTAAATGAGAGTGCAAAAAGATCCCAGAAATTGCACTGTTCTGCCCATGAGCCTGGTTCTATATGCATGAAAGGGCCTTCATGATGGATGATGGAAGGGAGACCTGGTGGCCACAGTGGCATCACGTCTGTAGCTCATGTACCAGAGAAGCATGTGTCACTCCATGCAGCTTTCCTGGCTGGAAAAGTTATGCATATTTGCTGATGCACATAGTAAATGTTTTAGGAGTCAGGCGGGGCTTGCAGTTATCAGGGAAGACTTCCCAGAAGTGAGCCATGGGTTTTAGAAGATCAGGGGTTCAGACTGGCAGAGAGAGGTCCATGAACATTCATTCCAGCCAGGGAAATAGCTGAGCGCCCACCACTAAGCTCTCTCCTAAAACACCATTTGTTTCTCTCATAGCGCTTTTCACAATTTGTAATTATTGTTTATTTAGGTTGGTTTCCTCCTCCTCCTATATGTGCCAGTAGGGCAAGGGCCACATCCAGTCTTTTTATTTATTTATGTATTTAATCCTGAGCATCTTAGAGCTGGGTCTAGCATGGGGTAGGTTCTCAATATATGTTTTTAATACTGATTTGAGTGAACATTGTTTAAATGAATGAATGAGTCAGGCCAGCTGACCAGGTAAGACAGTGCCTTGCTCTAGAAGGCTCTGACATCTTTGCTGGAAAATATGCTCTTACTATCATAGTCAGTAGACAATTGTGAACACCTACAAAACAAAAAGTATTGGCCTGGCACAGTGGCTCATGCCTGTAATCCCAGCACTTTGGGAGGCTGAGGCAGGTGGATCACTTGAGGTCAGGAGTTCAAGACCAGCCTGGTCAACATGGTGAAACCCCAACCCTATTCAAAATACAAAAATTAGCTGGGTATGGTGGTGGGCACCGGGAATCCCAGCTACTCGGGAGGCTGAGGGAGGAGAATCTCTTGTATCTGGGAGGGAGAGGTTACAGTGAGCCAAGATCATGCCACTGCACTCCAGCCTGAGCGACAGAGCAAGAATCTGTCTCAAAAAACAAACAGACAACAAAAGCCCACAAGAATTATTTCCCATTAATTCAGTGAATTTATTCAGTAGTAGACTATGAACACCATATAAAGTTAAATCAGAGAGCACCCTTACCTTAAAGGAGATCCAACTCTGAACGTAGTCATGGATTGTCTGTACCTAGCAGGAATAACAGAATAGGAAGCATGTGTGCTGCTTGGGAGAAGCAGGAGTTCAGTGTGGATGGATGGAAGGACAGAGAGCTTGCAAGTCTGTCTAGAGACAGCCTGTTGATGTGGAGTTGAGAGACTGGGAGACAGCAGGTGGTTGAGTTTGGCTAAATCCTCCTTTCCTCCCCCACAACGTTTGGCATAATGCGTTGCACACTGCTGGCATTTAACGGCCGTAATGTCCGTTGCGTTATTATTTACCTTCTTGATCAAGGAAGTGACAGGAGGCAACTGCAAATATTTTAAATGCAACTTCATCCGAACTGTAACTTTTTTTTTTTTTTCACCAACTCAAATTAACTTTCAGTTTAAAATAGGTTCTAAAGGTTGGTCCATCAAAGGGGAATAGAAAGGATGGTTTGTGTGTGCGTGAAATATTATGGGTAGTTTATCATTGCCTGAGGATTTGTAAAATAGTTATACAAGCAGGTCAAGATGGCCTATGCATGGGCTCACATTGTGTCAAGGGCTTCATCCTAAAAGCAGCCTTTGGAAAGTTTAAAGACTAGGACATTTGGTCAGACCTGCATTTTAGGAAGATCACATGTATGGTTTTTTTGTTTGTTTGTTTGTTTGTTTGTTTGTTTTGAGATGGAGTTTCGCTCTCGTCGCCCAGGCTGGAGTGCAGTGGTGCAATCTCGGCTCACCGCAACTTCCGCCTCCCGGGTTCAAGCAATTCTCCTGCCTCAGCCTCCTGAGTAGCTGGGACTACAGGTGCACGCCACGACGCCCAGCTAATTTTTATATTTTTAGCAGAGATGGGCTTTCACTATGTTGACCGGGATGGCCTCGATCTCCTGACCTCATGATCCACCTGCCTCGGGCTCCCAAAGTGCTGGGATTACAGGCGTGAGCCACCGCTCCCGGCCACAGGCATAGTTTTTGAGGGATGGGTGGGTGGTAGGATTGGCTAGTCTTCCTCTCTGCTCTCATAGTAACTATGCTTCTCCCCTCGCTCATTGCAAGCCTCTCATGGGTTGGGATTGTAATTATCTGCTCATGTGTCCTTCCCTCCCGCCAGAGAGAAGGGCAAGTTTTTTGAGGTCATGGAGCAGGCCTTAGTTTTAGAAATCTCTGAGTACTGTATTAACTAGCAAGATGATAGGGAAGGAAAACAAATGACAATTTCAATAATTTAGGCAAGAAATGAGGGTTGCCTGAGTTAGGGTAACATTTGTAAAGAATGGAGGCCCAGTGTGGTGGCTCTTGCCTGTAATCCCAGCACTTTGGGAAGCTGAGGTGGGCAGATCATGAGGTCAGGAGATCAAGACCATCCTGGCCAATACAGTGAAACCCCGTCTTTACTAAAAATACAAAAATTAGCTGGGCATGGTGGCACATGCCTGTCATCTCAGCTACTCAGGAGGCTGAGGCAGGAGAATCACCCGAACCAGGGAGTCAGAGGTTGCAGTGACTTGAGATGTTGCCATAGTAATCCAGTGAACTCCAGCCTGGCAACAGAGCGAGAGTCCTTCATCTCAAAAAAAAAAAAAGAAGAAGAAGAATGGAACGTGGGGATGTGCGGAAGACATGTCTGCTATATTTCAGTTGGAAAATACATGGGACGTTCTCACAGACAATGGGGGTGAAGGAGAAGGAGGAGTCAGGGATTTGAATGACATAAGTAAAGTAGAGAATGATGGATGGCTCTTTGAGACAGGATGCAGAGGAGGGGAAACACCTTTAGAGAAGCATAGCACAGGTTCAGTATGGGACATGTATTTAACAAACCAGTGGCACTTTGAAGCAGAGATACCTAAAATGGGTTGGATTTGCATGCATGTGATTCAGAGACAAAGCGCAGCTAAGGAATTCGATGACTCCAAAAGTCATAGAGTGATTGGTAAAGACACATTAAAACATGAAGTCAGCTACCTCCTGTACAACATTTGGTATTATCTGTCTTTCTGATTTTTGCTAACTGGACCATTATAAGACAGCAGCTCAATGCTGTTCTACCTTTCAGTTACTGAAGTGTTTATCTATATTCTTTTTGCCTACCAGAGCTCTTTGTTCTGTGAGTTGCCTTGAAATATCTTCTGCCCATTTTTTTTTGTGTGTGTCCTTTTTTTTGTGGTTGCTTTGGAGGCTTTCTTTGCATATTCTAGAAATTCTTCCCTTGACTCTTTTAGGGATTGGGAATTTCTTCCCGCACTCTGCCATCTATCTAACGTGTACTTGCAATTTCTAGCTTATGCCAGGAGAAGGAATGCGTTAACCAAGCCCCAGAAATACAGTGGAAAAAGCACATGTCAGAGTAAGATACAGTTGGAGAGTGGACACATTGATTGAAGAGTAGGATTTTGAAAGGCAAAGCCGGAAGGAGACGTACCAGTTGATGGGAATGGCTTGTTTTAAGGGCCGTGATATGACTTGGATGTGTGTGTCCCACCCCGCCGCCCCCGCCAAAACTCATGTTCAGTTGAAATTCTCAGTGTTGGAAGTGGGTGGGAGGGCATGGGGGAAGGTGGTTGAGTCATGAGGGTGGATTTCCCATGGATGGTTTAACACTATCCACTTGGTGCTATTCTCATGCTAGTGAGTGAGTTATCTCGAGATCTGGTGGTTTAAAAGTGTATAGCACCTACTCCGCCCTCCTCCCTGCTCTTGTTCCTTCTCCAGCCATGTGAAGTGCCTTCGCCCTCTGTGCCTCTCGCCATTGTTGAAAGCTCCCTCAGACCTTAAAAGCAGATCCCGCCATGCTTCCTATACTGCCTGAAGAACACAGAGCCAATCAAAACCCCTCTTCTTTATCAATTACTCAGTCTCAGGTATTTCTTTATAGCAAAGCAAGAGTGGCCTACAGAAAAGCACAGTTACAGAAAAGCCCGCGCATGGGGGAGTGATGAGGTGAAGAGCAGCAGGGAGCAAGAGTGAGCATGAATGAGATGTTTATGTTGACAGAAAGACCAGGGAAAGGGGGAGGGGGAGCTTGGACCACAGTCTCAAGAGCAGCAGATGGGGCTGGGCGCAGCTCACACCTGTAATCCCAGAACTTTGGGAGGCCGAGGTGGACGGATCACCTGAGGTCAGGAGTTCGAGACCAGCCTGGCCAACATGGTGAAGCTAAAAATATAAAAATATAGTCTCTACTAAAAATACAAAAATTAGCCAGGCGTGGTGGTGGGTGCCTGTAATCCCAGCCACTCCGGAGGCTGAGGCAGTAGAATCACTTGAACCCGGGAGGCAGAGGTTGCAGTGAGCTGAGATCACACTACTGCACTCCAGCCTGGGCGACAAGAGAGAAACTCCTCTTAAAAAAAAAAAAAAAAAAAGAGCAGCAGGTGTCACTCTAAGGACTTGGTCTTCATTTGGGGGTGGTAGAAGCTAAGCGGAGGAGAGAACTCGCCGGAGATTTCCTTTAGTAAGCTGAGCATGGAAATGGCATGGAAGGTGCTCAGATCAAGGGGAGACGAGAGACTAGAGTTGGGATACCCATTTAGGGAACCTGGCAACAGGGTAGGGTGATGGTAAGTTTTGTGTGTCAACCTGGTTAGGCTGTGGTACCCACCTGTGGAATCACACTAATCTAGGTGTTTCTGTGAAAGTGTCTTCTGGATGTGATTAACAGCTACAGTCTGCTGACGTTACTTTTTTTTTATTTATTTATTTTGAGATGGAGTCTTGCTCTGTCACCCAGGCTAGAATGCTGTGGCACGATCTCAGCTCACTGTAACGTCCGCTTCCTGGGTTCAAGTGATTCTCCTGCCTCAGCCTCCCCAGTAGCTGGGAATACAGGCACGTACCACCATGCCCGGTTAATTTTTTCATTTTTAGTAGAGGCAGGGTCTCAACATGTTAGCTAGGCTGGTTTCAAACTCCTGGCCTCAGGTGATCCACCTGCCTCCGTCTCCCAAAGTGCTGGAATTACAGGCGTGAGCCACCACGCCTGACCAATCTGTTGACTTTAAGGTAGTCTTAAGTGAAGTGGATTTAAGTAAAGTCTGCGATATAATGAGCCTCTTCAATCAGTTGAAGTCCTTAAGAATAAAACTGAGAGCCAGGCACGCTAGCAAATTCAGCACTTTGGGAGGCCAAGACGGACAGATCACCTGAGGTCAGGAGTTCGAGACCAGCCTAGCCAACATGGTGAGACCCTATCTCTAATAAAAATACAAAAATTAGCCGGGCGTGGTGGTGGGTACCTGTAACCCCAGCTACTCGGGAGGCTGAGACAGGAGAATCGCTTGAACCCAGGAGGTGGAAGTTGCAGTGAGCCAAGATCGTGCCACTGCACTCTAACCTGGGCAACAAGAGTGAAACTCCTTCTCAAAATAAATAAATAAATAAGAATAGAACTGAAGTTTTCTGGAGAAGAGAAAAACTCTACCTCAAGAATGCAACAGAGAAATTCTGCCCCAGTTTCCAGCCTGCCCTCATGGATCTTGGACTGGCCAGTCCCCATAATCATATAAGCCAATTCCTTTAACTCTCTCCCCTTCTCTCTCTCTCTCTCATAACACTCATCCCTACGAGGGGGAGAAAGAGATAAATACATCCTGTCCGTTCTCTGTCTCTGGAGAACTGATTGACACAGGAGATAGGTTATTGACCTTTGAAACTTTTTGTTGTTGCATACCATAAATTAAAAATAAAATTAAATTTTAAAAGATACACTTCAATATGTATATTTTTATTTAGAAATTATTTACATGTATCCAAGTATTAATATATATGTTACAAAACACAAAAATAGAAGAATTTTAAATGAACTTTAAGAATAACTGGAACTCAGAGTTGAAGCATTTTCTTCCTGTGTTTATCAAGGCTTACAGTTTTTGCAAATCAGCTGACCAAGGTGACAGATGACAAAGGTCAAACTACAGTGACTGCAATATAATAAGGACTGAATCAAGATAAAGATGAAAGACTAAGTCCATTTTCTTTTCTCTTTCTTTTTTTTTTGAGACAGAGTCTTGCTCTGTTCCCCAGGCTGAAGTGCAGTGGCATGATTGTGGCTCACTACAGCCTCTGCCTCCCCAGTTCCAGGGATTCTCCTGCCTCAGCCTCCTAAGTAGCTGGGACTACAGGAAGACGCCACCATACCTGCTAATTTTTGTATTTTTAGTAAAGATGGGCTTCCATCATGTTGGCCAGGCTGGTCTCCAACTCCTGACCTCAACTGATCTACCCGCCTTGGCTTCCCAAAGTTCTGGGATTACAGGTGTGAGCCACTGTGCCCAGCCCCAGCCAGAATAATTTTCAGCTTAACATTTGCTTATCTATATTTAAAACAAGAGGTTTCCCTGAAGTATAAACTTTCAATATATTTTTTCAGTTCTCCTCAAAATTGTGAGTGTACAAACACAATCAGAAATTCTGCACATCCCCAGATAACCAGACGGTTAGACTTTTTCAGCCTAATGCCAGATTTACATCAAGATCATTCTTACCTATCTTGGTGAGCCTGGCTCATGTTTAAAATAATCCCTGGCACTTGAATAATTTTGCTTCCAAAGCAGTTTCATTGGCTTTGACTCAGCATTGCCTCACAAGAAAGACTGGAAGCAGGAAAGTTTGGAATGGCGTCCCTCTTTTTGTAGATGGGTCTTATTAATAATGACAAAAAGTAGTCCAGCTTTTTGGAAATAAAAGGTAGAATGGCGGTTGCAGAGTAGAGACGAGAAGGGAAGGAAAGAGTTGTTCAGTGGGTGTAGAGTTTCAGTTTTGCAGGACAAAAAAATTCCAGGGATTTTTGCATAATACCGTGCTGATAGTTAATGTGACCGTACACTTAACCAGAGTTAAGATAGGTTTTATGTTATTCACTTTTTTCTATTATTTTAGTTTAAGTTCCGGGATACATGTGTTGAATGTGCAGGTTTGTTACATAGGTATACATGCACCATGGTGGTTTGCTGCACCTATCCGCCCGTCATCTAGGTTTTAAGCCCCTCATGCTTTAGGTATTTGTCCTAATGCTCTCCCTCCCCTTTTCCCCCGCCCCATGACAGGCCCCGCTATGTGATGCTGCCCTCCCTGTGTCCATGTGTTCTCACTGTTCATCTCCCACCTATGAGTGAGAACATGCGGTGTTCGGTTTTCTGTTCTTGTGTCAGTTTGTTGAGAATGATGGTTTCCAGCTTCATCCTTGTCCCTGCAAAGGACATGAACTCATTTTTTATGGCTGCATAGTATTCCATGGTGTATATGTGCCACATTTTCTTTATCCATTCTATAATTGATAGGCATTTGGGTTGGTTCCAAGTCTTTGCTGTTGTAAATACTGCTGCAATAAACATACTTGTGCATGTGTCTTTATAGCAGAATGATTTATAATCCTTTGGGTATATACCCAGTAATGGGATTGCTGGGTCAAATGGTATTTCTGTTTCTAGATCCTTGAGAAATTGTGAAGCCGTATGCGTTTTTATTTTAAACATAATAAAAAAAATAAGTAAGCTGGGGTTTGGGGATGTTAAACAAATTGACCAAGGTCACACCATCGATCAATAGATAGATAGCGGTAGGATTAATGTCTTTTGGGGGAAGTTCATGTTCTTTCCATTATATGGAGCATTATATAATGCAATATATTGCATATATTTATGCAATATATAAAAGGAAATTTTCCTTCCCTTCCTGTCTGTGGCATATAAATTTGGAGGAGTCTAGACTGTCTTTGCGATAACAGATAGTTAAGCAGATTCCAAATATTTCCTTTTTTAATCCTTCATGTACAACATTGACTTTTCTAATCAATCGTTAAAATAAATCTCAAGGATTTGCCGGATTATTTGTGAAATGCATCAGGGAGCACTGCAACTTACCAGTCAATACACAGGTACCTAGCCCGGAAGGTAGAAGACAGGAGAGCCATCCCCAACTCCTGGCCACCATCCAGGTCTGTGATTTCACTTTCAAATGACAAATCAATGACATGTGAGCATGCCGTAGCTCCCAAATCACTCCATCACAGCAGAAGACACAAACACTGCAACCCACCGGCACCAGGAACATGCACCCAGCAGATCCAGATGCACAGGTGAGATCTACGGATTAGAAAACCCCAGGGAGCTCTGTAGCTATTAGGAGGGAAAGAGTTTAGAGGAGGCTGCTTCTGAGCTGTTCAGCTGTTCCTAACCATTCTTGGAAATATGTCTCTCAGTTGATCCCTTGATTGATTGATTGATTGATTGAGACAGAACCTTGCTCTGTTGCCCAGGCTGGAGTGCAGTGGCATGCCACCACAACTCACTGCCTTCTGGGTTCCAACAATCCTCCCACATCAGCCTCCTGAGTAGCTGGGAGGTATGTACCACTACATCTGGCTGATTTGATTATATTTTGGTAGAGATGGGGTCTCACTATGTTGTCCAGGCTGGTCTCAAACTCCCAGCTGGGCTCAAGCAATCCTCCTGCCTCAACCTTCCAAAGCTCTGGGTTTACAGATGTGAGCCACCACAAGGCCCACATTTTTTAAAACTATTTTAGTGAACCTCTCTTAGCATCAGATAAGTTGTGTATTGAACACATACTACCACAGAGTGACATTACAAATCTCAAAATACTCATTGTATTACTCTGCTAGGTCAGCCATAACAAAATACCACACACTGGGTGGTTTACCCAACAGAAATGGATTTCTTCCAGCTCTGAAGTCTAGAAGTCTGAAATCAAGATGCAAGTAGAGTTGCTTTTTCCCAAGGCCTATTTCTTTGGCTTGCAGACTGTCCTCAGATGGGCCTTTCTCTGTGAGCATGGCCCTGGTGTCTCCTCTTTTTTTTTTTTTTTTTTTTTTTTGAAATAGAGTTTTGATCTGTTGCCCAGGCTGGAATGCAGTGGTGCAATCTCAGCTTACTGAAATTCAAGCAATTCTCATGCCTCAGGCATGTGCCACCATGCCCAGATAATTTTTGTATTTTTAGTAGAGATGGGATTTCACCATGTTGGCCAGGCTAGTCTCGAACTCCTGACCTCAGGTGATCCACCAGCCCCAGCCTCCCAAAGTGCTGGGATTACAGGTGTGAGCCACTGTGCCCGGCCTTCATTTTCTTCTTATAAAGACATGAGGTCTGTTGGATTAGAGCTCCACCCTTATGACCTCGTGTAAATGTAATTACCCCTTTGAAGACCTTATCTCCAAGTACCATCACATTCCAGGCTAAGCCATCAATATTTGAATGTTGGTGTGGGGTACACAGTTCTCTCTATAGCACTCATTTTTCTGCTTCATTTCCTATACCTTTAGTTGTGTACACCTTGCAATAGTCAAAGTCGTCTACATTGCCTTGAGGCAAATTAGATTGTTTCAAGAGAAATGTAAATAGAATCCAAGATCAAAACTCATTTTATAAAACAAAACTCTTTGTGGGGGGAGCATTTTTTATTTGTTATTTTCTTCTTTTTTTGTGGACGGAGTCTCACTTTGTCACCCAGGCTGGAGTACAGTGGTGCGATCTCAGCTCACTGCAACCTCTGCCTCCCGGGTTCAATCGATTCTCCTGCCTCAGCCTACCAAGTAGCTGAGACTGCAGTTGAGAGCCATCACGCCTGGTTAATTTTTATATGTGTAGTAGACACGGGGTTTTACCTTGTTGGTCAGGCTGGTCCTGAACTCCTGACCTCAAAGTGGTCCGCCCACATTGGCCTCCCAAAGTGCTGGGATTGCAGACCTGAGCCACCACTCCCAGCCTGTATATTTTATTTTTTTAATTGAAAAATAATAATTGTACATATTCATGGGACATATAGTAATTTTAAAAAAAGTTTATATATTTAAAGGATATAAGTGCAGATTTCTTACATGCATCTGTTACATAGTGATGAAGTCTGGATTTCTCATGCAACCATTGCCAAAATAGTAATTTGGGTACTGTTAGTAATAGTACCCGAATAGTGCTGATAGTAAGAAGTGATGTTTCAACGCTTACTCCCCCTGACACCCTCCCATTTTTTTAGTCTCCAATGTCTATTATTCCTCATTTATAAAACAAACCTCTTAATTTGTGTGTTGGGAAGGGAGAGGGTGAAGATGTATTTGTGTCCGTATGTATAAGGAAACAAATATGTCTTATTGAGATTATTAAGAACAAAAAAGACACCTAAAAATAAAAGGAAAAGACTTCCCACACTTGCAAGTATCTATCTCAAGACTTCCCTGTATCATCAAGGCAGGCAGACTGCTTGAGTCCAGGAGTTTGAGACCAGCCTGGGCAACATAGCTAGATCCCATCTCTAAAAAAAAACGAGAGAGAGAGAGAGAGAAAGAGAATTCTCTCATATGATGTTGTTTTGCTAAAATGAGAAAGTGGAAGGTCTGGGCTTCCCAAAACAAAGAATCTAACATCCTAGAGAGATGAATGCCTTCACCATGGTGATGATGAAGGAGGAGCTCAGAGACAGCCACGCCTCAGGCCCCTTGATCTGCTGATGCAGATGGGAGCAGCTCAGGAGGAGACTGTAGCCTCAGGCACACAGATGTATGAAGGAGGAAAGTACCCGAGGAGCTATGTCACTTGCCAGACATCCTGAGCTATCGCTTTAAGCATATGGGAAGGCACACAGAGGCTCATGTTGAGAAGCATTTCACCAGAATGCTTTGGTAGAAAACAAAGACCCCCATACAGCCTCATAGCCGCACCTGAGACAGAGGTTCCCAAATGGTCCCAAAGTACAGGAGGAAAACTACAAAGCCAAACATGAATGTTTGGCACGTCTAATTAAATGTTTACAGATTTTTTTTTTTTTTGAGATAGAATTTCTCTCTTGTTGCCCAGGCTGGCGTGCAATGGCACGATCTCGGCTCACCACAACCTCCACCTCCCGGGTTCAAGTGATTTTCCTGCCTCAGCCTCCCAAGTAGCTGGGATTACAGGCATACACACTACGTTTAGTAGAGAAGTGGTTTCTCCATGTTGGTCAGCTGGTCTTGAACTCCTCAACTCAGGTGATCCGCCCTCCTCAGCCTCCCAAAGAGCTGGGATTACAGGCGTGAGCCACCACGCCTGGCCCTTGTTTACAGATCTTATGGTGACAAACTGACTGCAACCCACTGCCCTACATACGTATCACATGTGTGCATGTGTGTGCGTGTTTATTGCGGGTTATGGGTACATTTTTATATATTGTAGGATGAAGCTTCCAAAAATAAGTTTGATTGGGGGCAAGAGGAAATAGTTAATGGTTACAAAAAAAAATAGAAAGAATGAAGAAGACCTAGTATTTGATAGCACAATAGGGTGACTATAGTCAATAATAAGTGTATATTTTATAATACTTAGAGAATGTGGCCGGGCACAGGGGCTCATGCCTATAATCCCAGTACTTTGGGAGGCTGAGGCAGATGGATCACCTGAGGTCAGGAGTTTGAGACCAGCCTGACCAACATGGTGACACCCCATCTCTACTAAAAATACAAAAAATTGGCTGTGTGTGGTGGTTTGTGCCTGTAATCCCAGCTACTCGAAAGCTGAGGCATGAGAATCTCTTGAACCCAGGAGGCGGAGGTTGCAGTGAGCTGAGATCACACCACTGCACTCCAGCCTGGTGACAGAGCCGGGCTCCGGCTCAAAAAAAAAAAAAGGAGAAAAGAAAAAAATATTAGCCTGATGTGGTGGTGCATGCCTGTAGTCTCAGCTATTTGGGAGTCTGAGGCAGGAGGATCACTTGAACCAGGAAAGGTCAAGGCTGCAGTGAGCCGTGATCATGCTGTTGCACCCTAGTCTGGGTGACAGAGTGAGACCCTGTCTCAAAAAAAGAAAAAGAAAAAAAAAGTCCACTTGTTTAGAAAAGGAGTGGTGTTGTGGAAGCGGTGGATTTTATGTTGAGGAATCAGCACCCGGTGTTAGGGGAGCCTGCCTCTGGGTCCAGGCCCGGGTGTAGTCACTGACTCTATGGGATCTTCGCCAGCAAGTCAAGTGCCCTCTCTGTTTCCTGGTGTCTTCTTCTGACCATTCCTGCAGTTTCCAGCTCCCGAGGGTGTGAGAGAGATCCAGTGAGATAATGGGTGTAGAAGTGCTTTGAAAAGGACAGCGTGCCGTCCGAGGGCATGGTGTTGGCATTTCCATACTAATCACCTCGCACCGGGTTGCTGAAAGGGCTGAGCAGGGTAATGGACGTGGAAGGCCCTTGTAAATTACAAAATGCGAACGAGATGGAGAATGATCAGTAGCAGGGCATGATTATCTATGTGGTTCCGATAACAACACCATTTTGCCACCTGCTGCCCAGACATTTCTGTAACGGCACGACTTTTCAAAGGCATGAACTGTGCATGCTGGGGTTTGCCCAGCTGTAAAATGAGATACCTCCAGGGATGGCAAACACAGCCAGCTCTCACGGATCCATGGAAATGTTTAGACTGGAAATGAGGTGCGGAGGGACAGAGTCACAGGCTTTATAAAGGATATGAAGCCCTGCCAAGTAGAAGAGCGTTGGCTCAGAGGACAGAAACAGTGACCACATGGATTCAGTAGATGCTTTATAGAGGCAGATTGGGCTCAGGACATAGTCTTAATTGCATAATTACTTAGAATACCTCATTACCTCCTTAAACCCCTTCTGCCTTTAAATGTATTTCCTCGTCTGGGCATGTTGGCGTACATCTGTTACCCCAGCACTTTGGGAGGCTGGGGTGGACGGATCACCTGAGGCTAAGAGTTCGAGACCAGCCTGACCAACATGGTGAAACCCTGTCTCTACTAAAAATGCAAAAATTACCAGGGTGTGGTGGCAGACACCTGTAATCTCAGCTACTTGGGAGGCTAAGGCAGGAGAATCACTGGGACCAGGAGGTAGAGGTTGCAGTGAGCCGAGATTGCGCCATTGCACTCTACCTTAGGTGACAGAATGAGACTCCCTCTCAAAAAAAAACAAAAAACAAAAAAACAAAATGTGTTTCCTCCTTTACCCCTCTTAGCTGCTCTGGGAGATCGTGTCTTTTTTAATCATTACATTTTACAGTTAAAGATACTGAGACTTGAGGGATTATGTCCAAGGTTACATCATTGAACAAGTGGGATTTATCAGCACGTCATAAAAGCTGCAAAGCCAGCCAGGCACGGTAGCTCACGCCCGCCTGTAATCCCAGCACTTTGGGAGGAGACCGAGAAGGGTGGATCATGAGGTCAGGTGTTCAAGACCAGCCTGGCCAACATGGTGAAACCCCATCTCCACTAAAAATACAAAAATTATCTGGGTATGGTGGATCACCTGTAATCCCAGCTACTCAAGAGGCTGAGGCAGGAGAATCGCTTGAACCTGGGAGGTGGAGGTTGCAGTGAGCCAAGATCACGCATTGCACTGCCGCCTGGGTGACAAGAATGAGAACTTGTCTCAAAAACACAAACAAACAAAAAACAAAACCAGGCAAAACAAAACAAAACTGCAAAGCCCATCCTCTTACAGCAGTGTGGAGCTTGTATGGTAAGCGCCACAGTTATGCAGGTGTCATTTCCCGTGTGGTTTTATGAATGGGTGTTTTCCATCATGGCAAGTGTGTAAGTCCCAGTGACATGATTTGGATTTGTGTCCCTACCTGAATCTCAAATGGAATTGTAATCTTCAGTGTTGGAGGTGGGGCTGGGTGGGAGGTGATTGGATCATGGGGGGTGATCCTCCATGAATGGCCTAACATCAGCCCTTTGGTGCTGTTCTTATGACAGAGTTTTCATGAGATCTGGTTGTTTAAAAAGTGTATAGCATCCCCCTCCTCTCTCTCTTTCTCCCTACTTCAGCCACATTAAGTATCTACTTATCTTTTGCCTTCCACCATGATTGTAAGTTTCCTGATACCTTCCTAGAAGCTGAGCAGATGCCAGCGCCATGCCTCCTGTACAGCCTGCAGGACCATGGGCCAATTATACCTCTTGTGTTTATACATTACCCAGTCTCAAGTATTTCTTATTAGCAATGTGAAAATGGATTAATACAGTTGGTCAGACCAGTTTCTTATGGGAGCATTGCAGAAGTATGAGGGGGAGGCCGCATTGAAAATATCAGTGGATCCCAGCACTTTGGGAGGCCAAGGCAGGAGAATGGCCTCAGGCCAGAAGTTCAAGACCACCCTGGGAAACATAGGAAGACTTGTCTCTACAAAAATTAGCCAGGCATGGTGGTATGCACCTGTAGTTTCTGCTGCTCAGGAGGCTGAGGTGGGAGGATCGCTTGAGCCCAGGATGTTGAGGCTGCAGTGAGCTATGATCACACCACTGCACTCCAGCTTGGGTGACAGAGTGAGATCTTGTCTCAAAAAAAAAAAAAAAAAAAAAAGAAAAAGAAAAGAAAACAGGTTCCCAGATCCCAGCTCAGACCTTCTGCATGAGCATTCCAGAGGCAGGAGCCCAGGAATCTATTTTTAAAAAGTTCCCTGGGTGATACTGCTGAATAATCATAACAAGAAACCGCTGCCCTCCAGCATCTATTTAGCAAAATGCAGAACACCTGGACCGTTCTTAGACTATTTGTTCCTTAATGATTGATGTATCAATCTAGCAGCAACTCACATTTCCCCAGGCCAGTTGCACCTTCCTTGAAGCTGAAATGGTGGCGATACCAGCTCAGGCTCTGGAAACCCAAGAGAGTCCTCCCATCCTGCCACCTGCCCCGAGCGGTATGATCAGTGCACAGAGGACTGTCTCCTGTGAGCTGGTGGGTGACCATCTTCTTGGTGACTGCCAAGTGTTCTTTCCCAGATTATCCTCAGCAAGAGCTGGGTAGCAGCCTGTTTGCCATGGGGCTCCCACTGCCAGTCCAGAATCAGCCACGTGACTCAGCGCCGAGCTTGCCTTTGGACGCACACGTCATTCACTCTCAGAAGCCATTCCAGCAAGGGCTGCTTGTGCTTTCTCTGCCTTGCATGTGAAGTCAAGGGTATCTGCTCCATATGGCACTGCGTAATTCACAGCACAGTTTAACTCCTGCTTCTATAGCCTATTCCATGGAAAGCTGCCATTTGCATATTTATTAATTTACAAAATTAATGCCACTTTCTTAGTCCCTTACAGGATGTGTTGCCCGTCCCTGTCTTTGAATTAATTTTAATCTAAGGTGGAAACATTTGTTAAGGGAGTTGGCTCAGGCCAAAGTAATCAAATGCTTGGTAATCAAATGCAGGTAGCGGGTGGGGAAGAGGGAGCTAACATTTATTGAGTGCCTATCTCTGCCAGCCTCCAAGAAAATTAATGGTGCAGAATGGATGTCTCCAGAAACATCCTCGTAATGTGATATTATCGCTGTTTTATAAATAAGAATACTGAGAGAGAATGAGTAGCTAGCCCATTGTCACATGACTAGTAAGAGGCAGAGCCTTTGGCGGCCACAAAAGTCAAGAAGCAGAGTCTGGACCAGATGCGGTGGCTTACACCTGTAGTCTCAGCACTTGGGGAGGAAGAGGCGAGAGGATTATTTAAGCCCAGGATGTTGAGACCAGCCTGGGCAACATAACAAGATCCCATCTCTACAAAAATTAAAATGAGCAGGGCATCATGGCATGTGTTCGTAGTGCTAGCTACGAAGGAGGCTGAGGCAGTAGGATCACTTGAGCCCAGGGGTTCAAGGCTGCAGTGAACTGTGATCACACCACTGTACCGTAGCCTAAAAAAAAAAAAAAAAAAAAAAAAAAAAAGGGAAAGCAGGGTTTTCATCTGCACTGATTTCTTAAGTGAGAAAAGCCATTTCTCTGCATAATTAATTTTTTTCAGAGAGTACCCAACAATCTAGATATTTCAATGTTCACAGATATTCACGTATCATATAACACAATACATTAGGCAGACAGGAAAGGGAGCTGTATATTGAGAAGCTTACTCCACTTACTGCCAGCATTTGAGCAGATTTACACAAGAAAAACAACGTTTTTCTCAAAATTCCCACCTGATGACACTGGGATGGTCAACAGTAAGACAAGTCACTTTATTTTTTTCTTGAGACAGGGTCTCACTCTGTTGCCTGGGCTGGAGTGCAGTGGCACAATTTCAGTTCACTGCAACCTCAACCTCCCAAGCTCAAGTGATCCTGCCACCTCAGCCTCCTGAGTAGCTGGGAACACAAGTGTGTGCCACCGTGACTGGCTAATTTTTGTATGTTCATAGAGACAGGGTTTCATCATGTTGCCCAGGCCAGTCTCAAACTCCTGGGCTCAAAGGATCCATTGCTCTGGGTTTCCTCTGGTGTTAGGGTTACAGGCATGAGCTACCGCACCCAGCTACTTTTTATTTCTTAAAAATTCTTATTCTCAGTCCTTCCTGTCTTGCAAGTCATTAGACTAAAGGTTACTTCCCACCATCAGCTAGCTTCTTAATAGCATTCTCTGAATTACTGTTTTCTGTCCCTCAGTCAGTGGCCATGGTCTTCATCTCAAAAATGACATGGCTTGCCTTAGCCACCAATATCCTTTCTCACTGTCTGTAGATTAGATCTCTCCAAGGATTTTGTTACCTTTCACTACTCCTTATTTCCTTTCCTTTCCCTCCCTCCCTTCTTCCTTCCTTCCCCTCCTCCCTCCCTCCTTCCTTCCTTCCTTTCTCTCTTTTTTCCTCTTTTCTTTCTTTCCCTTCTTTCCTTCCTTCTTTCCCTCCCTCCTCCCTCCCTCCTTCCTTCCTCCCTCGTTCTTCCTCCCTCCCTATTCCTTCCTTTTCCTTTCCCTCCCTCCCTCTCTCTTTCTTTTTCTCTTTTTCTCTCTCCTTCTTTCTCTCTCGCTCTCTTTTTCCTTCTTTCCTCTCTTTTCCTTTTGAAGCAGAGTCTTGCTGTGTCACCAAGGCTGGAGTGCAGTGACACAGTCATAGTCACCCGCAGCCTCGAACTCCTAGACTCAAGTAATTCTCCCGACATAGCCTCCTGAGTAGCTGGGACCGTAGGTGCACATTACCACACCGGATACATTTTTTGTATTTTTTGTAGAGACAGCATCTCACTTTGTTGCCCAGGCTGGTCTCCAACTTAGTGGCTGAAGTGATCCTCCCACCTCAGCCTTCCAAAGTGCTGGGATTACAGATGAGAGCGCCTGTGCCCGGCCTCACCACTCTCTTAATTAAGTTTCTCTACTCTCATTTCCGTGCCCTCACAGTCTTTTCTTCCTTTCTGAGTGCTCTTTACTATGTTGTCATTTCGAGCTCCTTCTCCTTACCGTGCTTGGAGAAATTCCCTTATGACTTAGAAATCTGTATCTTGAACCCTGCCTGAGAGGATCTTGAACATCTGACAATATCCATCTGTCTACCAGACATATTTCTGTAAGAACGCCAAGCACAGCTAATCCAACGCTTTTAAACACTCCTTCTCCTTTCCCCCGAAAACTTACTTTCCCTTCTGCATCACCTATCATAGTGCATTGTGTCATATATGTCTTCCCTAGGACATGAGACCTTTCTCACTTTGACCATTCCGTTATCCCTGACCTCCAGCATCCAACTGATTATAAAACATTATCAAGTTCTTCCCAATGTATTTCTGAAATCCAACTCTGAAGCAACTTCCAATTCTATCCCCTGGTTTTGTTCTTCCCTATCTGCCTCAAGTAGTATCATTATTATTGAGATGGAGACTCACACTGTTGCCTGGGCTGGGGTGCAGTGGTGCGATCTTGGCTCACCGCAACCTCGGCCTCCCAGGTTCAAGCGATTCTCCTGCCTCAGCCTCCCAAGTGGCTGGGATTACAGGCATCTGCCACCACGCCCGGCTAATTTTTTGTATTTTTAGTAGAGACAGGGTTTCCCCATGTTGGCCAGGATGGTCTCGAACTCCCGACCTCAAGTGGTGTGCCCGCCCACCTCAGCCTCTCAAAATGCTGGGATTACAGGCATGAGCCACAGCACCCAGCCTGTTATTTATTAAATAGAGAAAAGGTCTCACTATGCTGCCCAGGGAGGTCTTGAACTTCTAGGCTCAAGCGATCCTCCTGCCTAAGCCTTCCAAAGTGCTGGGATTACAATCATGAGCCACCATGCCCAGCCAAATACTCTGTTCATTGTGTCATTGCAGACTCTCCAATGGCCTTCCCACTTTTAAGGTCTCCTGCCTGCAGTCCATCTTCCACATCAGTATCCGTAACATTTCTAAAACACAGCTCTAGGCCAGGCGTGGTGGCTCACACCTGTAATCCCAGCACTTTGGGAGGTCAAGGTGGGCAGATCACTTGAGGTTGGGAGTTTGAGACCAGCCTGGCCAACGTGGAGAAACCCTATCTCTACTAAAAATACAAAAATTAGCTAGGTATGCTGGTGTACGTCTGTAATCCCAGCTACTCAGGAGGCTCAGGCAGGAGAATCGCTTAGACCCTGGGGGGCGGAGGTTGTAGTGAGCCAAGATTTCACTACTGCGCTCCATCCTGGGCTACAGAGCAAGACCGTATCTCCAAATAAACAAACAAAAAAACACAGCTCTGATCATGTGACCATTTTGCAGGACATTTTCTCTATTAACTCCCAATACCATTGGATGGATTTTCCAGGGGGAATTTACACTCCTTGAAGCAGAAAACAACAACAAAGGAGTCTTCTTATCCACACACCCACAGCCCTTGGGACAGGTGACAGAACAGATGCTGGAAAAAAATTACTTGTTGGAAGAATGAATCCTGGGCCTGCTAATTATTGGGTTTTTTTTTTTTTTTTTTTTTTTTTTTTTTTGAAATGGAGTTTTCCTCTTGTTGCCCAGGCTGGAGTGCAATGGTGCGATCTTGGCTCACTGCAACCTCCACCTCCTGGGTTCAAGTGATTCTCCTGCCTCAGCCTCCAGAGTAGCTGGGATTATGGGCAAGTGCCACCATACCTGGCTAATTTTGTATTTTTAGTAGAGACAAGGTTTCTCCATGTTGTTCAGGCTGGCCTCAAACTCCCAACCTCAGGTGATCCACCCATCTCGGCCTCCCAAAGTGCTGGGATTTCAGACTTGAGCCACTGCACCGGACCCTGAGTCTGCTACTACATGAAACCTATCAACTTCTTGCCTTATCTCTCATCACTCCTTCCTTACATCCTAAGACTCAATCATCTGTGACATCAACACACCATGTCCTGTGCTTTGTCCCACCTGTTTACCTTTGTACATGACATTCCCAGGTGGTGGGATCTCGCTCCCATACTTGGAACTAAGTCTGTTATACTTGGAACCCCCTTCCTTTATTCTCAAAACTTAATTCCCTTGGAGACAGTTTCTCTGAAGTTTTCCTGAAAATGAGCCAATCCTCCCTCCATGCAGGAGAGAGAGAGAAAAAAAAAAATATGTATCTATATGAGTAAGCTAAGATTCGGTTTCCAAAATCGTTGACCCAGCACACACAAGGCTTAAGTCATTTTCAGGGAACAGAGAAAAAGGCTAAGTAACATTTTATTGCTGTTTGAAACTTTCATTCTCAAGCAGTAGCACAGCCACCAACTAAGTTGAGTCAGAGATTTTATGTGTCACCAGGATGTGAACAAAGAACTAAGGCTCAGCAGCCAATGTTGCCTCTTTCCCAAAGGACTCTAATTCTGGAGTCACAAGACCTCATCACTCTGGGATGAGCCAAGGCAATGAATGAAGCCTGTAATCCCAGTACTTAGGGAGGCCAAAGTGGGAGGATCACTTGAGTCCAGGAGTTTGAGGCCAGAAGTTCAAGTCCAGCCTGGGCAACACAGCAAGACCCCACCTCTACTATTATTTATTTATTTATTTTTGAGACAAGGTCTTGCTTTGTCACCCAGGCCGAAGTGCAGTGGTATGATCACAGCTTACTTCAACCCCTGCCTTCTGGGATAAAGTGATTCTGCTACATCAGCCTCCTGAGTAGCTAGAATTACAGACACACACCACTACGTCCAGCTAATTTTTAAAAAATTTTTAGTAGAGACAGAGTTTCCCCATATTGGCTAGGCTGGTCTTGAACTCCTGACCTTAAGTGATCTGCCCACTTTGGCCTCCCAAAGTGCTGAGATGGTATGCATGAGCCACTGTGCCCAGATATCTACAAAAAATTTAAAAATGAGCTCCATGTGGTGGCACGCACCTATAATACCAGCTACTCAGGAGGCTGATGGGAAGGATCCCTTGAGCCCAGGAGTTTAAGGCTGCAGTGGGCTTTGATTTTACCACTGCACCAGACTGGGCAAAAGAGCCTGTCTAAAAAATAAAAATACAAATTTTTTTGCAGACAAAGTCTCTCTCTCTTGCCCAGGCTGGTGTGTAGGGCATGATCTCAGCTCACTGCAACCTCCGCCTCCCAGGTTCCAGCAATTCTCCTGCCTCAGCCTCCTGAGTAGCTGGGATTACAGGCATGCACCCCTGCACCCGGCTAATTTTAGTATTTTTAGTAGAGATGGGGTTTCACCATGTTGGCCAGGCTGGTCTTGAACTCTTAACCTCGTGAGCCACCCACCTCAGCCTCCCAAAGTGCTAGGATTACAGGCACCACCGCACCTGGGCAAAAATACAATTTTTAAAGACATGAAGGAAAATACTTCCGGGGTGAAACTGTTTCTCTAGAAGGCCTGGAACAGCTGGCCGAAGTGCCCACACCAAGTTGTTCTTTGCCTCTGGGCCTCACTGTACTGGGCACCTGGCTTTCTAAAGAGAAATGGTGAGAGGGTGGCAGGTCTGTTTGTTTCTACCCAAGTAGAAGATGGCCTTAGTGCCCCAGAGCCAAACATGAAGCAAAGAGGACAGAATCCAAAAGCATAAGATGTTAACGGAGAAAAAGCTTTTGGACGCCAAGGTTTATCCTGATTCTTGACATCCATCCCTTCAGTCATCTGTCCCTTCATTCCACAAATATTTACTGAGTATCTGAGGTTGACTCCTGCCATTGACCCGGGCCTGCAAGATGATGAGGTCTTGAGCTCCCCCTAGAGGCCAATAGTAATTCTGAGGACCGGAAAGGGGAGAGATCTCAGTCAATATAGAAGACAGTCATGAGATCACTGCCTTAGAGAGGGAGGGTGAGTCTATACGAGGACCCAGAGAAAGGAGATGGGGGCTCTCTCAGGAGCATCAGTCCAGGAGGCCCCTTCACGATGATCCTGCAGGCAGAAAGGTGTAAAATTATTAAAGCAAAGCAAACCATGAGGGCTGCGAATTGCGTAGTTCATCCTTAGAAGATAGACTGGCGGAAGGGAGACCGGAAATTGCCCTTTCCTGAGGGTCTCTTTCCTGCTATTGTGTGCAGTGTGTTTTAAACCCATACATCATAACTAAAATGCTTACTGCTTGCCAGGTGCAGTGGCTCATGCCTATAATCCCAGTACTTTGGGAGGCTGAGGCCGGCAGATCACTTGAGGTCAGGAGTTCAAGACCAGCCTGGCCAACATGGTGAAACCCCATCTCTACCAAAAACACAAAAATTAGTCGGGCATGGTGGCGGGCGCCTGTAATCCCAGCTACTCTGGAGGCTGAGGCAGGAGAATCACCTGAACCTAGGAGGTAGAGGTTGCAGTGAGGTGAGATTGTGTCACTGCACTCCAGCCTGGGCGACAGAGTGAGACTCTGTCTCAAAAAATTAAATTAAATGCTTACCGCTTATAGTTCTCACAATAAACCTAAAGGGCATGTATTATTTTCCTCATTCCACACATAGAAAATCAAGGTCCCAAGTTCGAGTTAGAAGTAGGTGTGATCTGGAATGGGGACCTGTAAGTTTTAAACTCCAAAGCTCACACTTTTAGCGCTTGCCACCTTGCCTTCGAGAGGAGAGAAATCTGGGCTGCAGCTGCCACTGAGGATTGCACTGGGTCTGCCAATCTGACATAGACACTTTTTGTTTCCTTTTTGAGATGGCGTTTGCTCTTGTTGCCCAGGCTAGAGTGCAGTGGTGCAATTGCGGCTCACCGCAACCCCTGCCTCCTGGGTTCTAGCGATTCTCCTGTCTCAGCCTCCTGAATAGCTGGGATTACAGGCATACACCAGCACACCTGGCCACTGTTGTAGTTTTAGTAGAGATGGGGTTTCTCCATGTTGGTCAGGCTGGTCCCAAACTCCCAGCCTAAGGAGATCTGCCCACCTTGGCCTCCCAAAGTGCTGGGATTACAGGCGTGAGCTACAGTGCCCAGTCAATGTAGACACTTCTATTGCCCCTGTGGCCATCCTGGCATCTGTACACCAAGGACTTTGTCTGAATTATCTGAACCTTTACAATAAAGTTGTGAAGTTGGTTGTTATTATTATCTCCCTTTTCGATGAGCTACAGAGTTGAATTACTTATAGAGGGTCACAGATAGGAAGTTTTGGGTTTTTTTTTTCTTTTCTTTTTTTTTTTTTTTGAAGGTGCCTCACTCTGACACCAGCCTGGAGTGCAGTGGCACAATCTCGGCTCACTGCAACCTCTGCCTCCTGGTTCAAGTGATTCTTCGGCCTTAGCCTCCTGAGTAGCTGGGACTACAGGCATGCACCACCACACCCGGCTAATTTTTGTATTTTTTAGTAGAGATGGGGTTTCACCATGTTGGTCAGGATGGTCTTCATCTCTTGACCTCGTGATCCGCCTGCCTCGGCCTCCCAAAATGCTGGGATTACAGGCATGAGCCATTGTATCTGGCACGGGCAGGAGGTTTTAAGGATGAATTTCAACACAAGAGATGGCCTAGAGAAGAGGTTGGCAATTTTTTTTCTTTTCTTTTCTTTTTTTTTTTTAAGACAAGGTCTCACCCTGTTGCCCAGGCTGGAGTGCAATGGCACGATCCTAGCTCACTGTAGCCTCGAACTCCTGGGCTCAAGAGATCCTCCCACCTCAGCCTCCTGAATAGCTGGAATTACAGGCGTGCAATACCACACCTGGCCAATTTTTATTTTTTTATAGTGACAACGTCTTGCTATGTTGCCCAGGTTGGTCTTGGATTCCTGGCCTCAAGCAAATTCCCCTGCCTTAGCCTCCCAAAATGCTGGGATTACAGGGACAAGCCACTGCGCCCAGACTGGCAAATATTTTCTTTAAAGAGCTTTCAATTATTATGAAAAAGCAGCCATGGAAAATAATAGTGATAATAATAACAATAAAGTCATTTCGGTTTTTGCTGTTACTTTCTATGTGGGGGTTGCGGTCGGGGACAGAGTCTCCCTCTGTCTCCCAGGCTGGAGTGTAGTGGTGCTATCCTGGCTTACTGCAACCTCTGCCTCCTGGTTCAAACTGAGGAACAAGACCCTTAATCCTCTTAAGCTTCTAAGAGGGCTTCCCCCTAGACTTCTACACTGCATTTCGGTAGGAGAAATAAAGGCTGGCAGACCTGGGCACCACCCTTAATCGCACTCCTATAGATGGCAGGCATGGTATGGAGGAATCTTTCCGGAAGGCACTGTTTTTGCTTAAACACGACCAAACCCTACCTAAGTCACGTACCCCACGCCTACTTCATGGATCAAGACCCTTTCAATGTAATTTCTAGAGTTGTAAGCCCAGGACACTTTCACATGTGATTTCTAGAGGTGTAAGCATGTAAAAGGGCAAGGATTTTCTTTGTTGGGAGCTCAGTTGTTACACATCTAAGCCGCCGCTGCTCAAGGCCAAATAAATCACCTCTTCCTTCCCAGTTCGGTATCCAAGAGGTTTGTTTCTGGCCGCTCCTACTTCAAAGCAATTCTCCAAATGGGCATAGCTGTGTTCCAACAAATACTTATTATAAAAGGGAGCTGGATTTGCCTCTCTGGCGTTAGCTTGCTAACCTCTCTCCTAGACGCTTCTTCATTTGATGAAGGGATGGCTTAGACTTTGGCCTGTAATCTCAGCACCTGGGGAGGCTAAGGCAGAAGGATCACTTGAGACGAGGAGTTCAAGATCAGCCTGAGCCACATAGGGAGACCCCATTTCTACAAAAAATAATAATAATAATAAAAACATCAGATGGGTGCGGTGAGGCGCACCTGTAGTCCCAGTTGCTTGGGAGGCTGAGGCTGGAGAATCACTTGAGCCTGAAAGGTTGAGGCTGCAGTGAGCTGCTATTGTGCCACTGCACTCCAGCCTGGGTGGCAGAGCCAAACCCCATCCCCTCCATCCCCCAAAAAGAAAGAAAAGCTAGCCTAGAGAAAGGTAGATCCAGAAAGGCCACACACTCAATGGAATCGGATTTCCAGGCACAGAAGCCAGCTGTGCACAGACTTGAAGGCACAAGTGTATTTGGAAGTGGCAAATGTTGGGTGCAGGTGGCAGAGCCTGAAATAGATGAGCCATGTGACTGCAACAGAGGCAGAATTACACCACAAAGCATTAGGTTGGTGCAAAAATAGTTTTGGTTTTTGCCATTACTTTTTCTGGGGGGGTCAAGGTGAATGAGGAGTCTCCTTCTGTCACCCAGGCTGGGGTGTAGTGATGCTGTCTCGGCTCACTGCAACCTCTGCCTCCTGGGTTCAAACACTTCTCCTGCCTCAGCCTCCCAAGTGGCTGGGATAACAGGGATGTATCAGCACGCCCAGCTAATTTTTATATTTTTAGTAGAGACAGGGTTTCACCATGTTGGCCAGGTTGGTCTCAAACTCCTGACCTCAGGTGATCCACTCGATTCGGCCTCCCAAAGTGCTGGGATTATAGGCATGAGCCACCGCACCCAGCCTTGCAATTACTTTCATAGGTAAAACCACAATCACTTTTGCACCAACCTATAGCCAGGCCACGAGAGTGCTGTAGACCTGACTATGGAATCACAAATGTCTAAAGATTAAAAGGCTTTAATCAGGTCAGTGATCTGTCATATTAGGAAGTTACCTCCTGCGGGTTGTCAAGAGGTAAGTCTAAGGATTTCTGAGATTGGAGCTGGAAAGACCAGTGGAGAGGCATCACTACAGCAGAAAGAGTTAATGAAATTGTCAAGCGTCCACTGTGGGATGAAGGGAAGAAAGGTGGTAGATATATGCATCAAAATATTATTCAACCTTAGGAGGGAAGGGAATCTCCTGGGCATGGTGCCTCATGCCTGGAATCCCAGCGCTTTGGGAGGTTGAGACGGGAGAATTGCTTGAGTCCAGGAATTCTAGACCAGTCTCTGCAAATAATTATTTTTAAATTAGCTAGACATGGTGATGCACGCCTGTAGTCCTAACTACTCAGGAAGCTAAGATGGGAGGATTGCCTGAGCCCAGGAGTTCAAGGCTGCAGTGAACTATGATTGTGTCACTGTACCCCAGGCTGGGCAAAACACTGTGAGACCCTGACCTTAAAAAAAAAGAAAAAAGTCAGGAGCGAGAATCTTGTCACATGCCACAACACAGATGAACTTCTTTGATGTTATACTAACTGAGATAAGCCCATCACAAAAAGGCAAAGACTGTATGGGTCCACCTAGATGAAATACTTAGAGCACTCAAATATATAGAGCCAGAAAGTAGAATGATACTTGCCAAGGGCTGGGGCAAGGAGGAAAAAAAAGAGAATTTGCCTTTTAATGGGTAGAGTGTTTTAGAATTGTAAGATGAAAAATTCCTGGAGAGCTGTTTCACAACAGTGTGAATATACTTAGCACTAGAAGTGGTTAAGATGGTACAATTTATGTTATTTGGGTTTTTTTTTTTTTTGCACAATTAAAAATAAGAGTTCGCTTTGGGAGACCAAGATGGGGGGATCACCTGAGGTCAGGAATTCGAGACCAGCCTGGCCAACATGGCAAAACCCCGTCTCTACTAAAAATACAAAATTTAGTGGGTGTGGTGGTGCGCACCTGTAGTCCCAGCTACTTGGGAGGCTGAGGTAGAAGAATCACTCAAACCCGGGAGGCGGAGGTTGCAGTGAGCAGAGATTGCGCCACTGCACTTCAGCCTGGGTGACACAGACAGACTCCCTGGTACGGTGGCTCACGCCTGCAATCCCAGCACTTTAGGAGGCTGAGGCAGGCGGATCACGAGGTCAAGAGATCAAGATCATTCTGGCCAACATGGTGAAACCCCGTCTCTACTAAAAATACAAAAATTAGCTGGCTGTGGTGGTGTGTGCCTGTAGTACCAGCTACTCCTGAGGCTGAGGCAGGAGAATCGCTTGAACCTGGCAGGTGGAGGTTGCAGTGAGCCGAGATCGCGCCACTGCACTCCAGCCTGGGCAACGGAGTGAGACTCCATCTGAAAAAAAAAAAAAAAAAAAAAAATTGTTAATGGGCTTGGAAATGAAGGCAGCAGCGGTGGGGAAGGTGATGAGGGGCGGAAGATCCGGAAGACTGAAGAGGCAGAAAGCAAGGGTCTTCTGTGGCACACAGGCATGCTCACCCACTCAGACACTGCACTTGGCCTCTTGCTGGACTGACTTGCTCTCCATCCCTTAGTCTTCTGTTCCTGCCATGCTGCTGCCGCACGGCACCGTGAAGCTCCGATCACCCATCCCTGTGAATAGTGTCTTCAGTGCTCTGTCCTGGGCTGTCAGCCGGGGGGCTGGACTCCTCTCACCCGGGTTCACTCGATGTGGCGTCTGCTGCCATATGTCAGGCCACCTTGTTCATTAATCACACCTCCTGAAAAGTCTCCTAATTACATTATGTTCACAATCCATAAAACATAATTAAAATATGTAAATCCATTATATTCTTTAATGAGCACATGCAGACCTCAAAATTTTAAATTAGATATAAAATTGATGTGGACCTACTACTATTGATTACTCACGGTAATAAATCACCTTCAATTTGGATGGAGATGGCATCCCTCCTCCCTGCTGGCTAAAGGTGTTTTATGATTGTGTGTTCTTTTTTTTCTTTTTTCTTTTTTTTTTGCATTTCCTACAGTGGTTTGAAATTACATGCAATCTTTTAAGGATAGCATTCCCTAGCTTGCTGTCACTCAACAACATGGAGCAATAACTGATGTTTGCCTGGTGCTCTAAAGCCTGCAGACGTTTTGCAGCAAACATTTTCTCATTTACGCTCCAGCAGTATTTTCATTTTCATTTCAATATAAATATACCGATGTTTCATTCTCATGGAAAATACCAGAAGCATCGCTGCAACCTGTCTCTTTCTATCCCCCTCTTCTTGTTCCTTAGTCACAGTGCATCCTTCCACTCACACAAGTCAATCACGATGAGTGACACACACACACCATGTTGTTACCTGCCTCTGTGTTGCTATGTGGGCTTGTCCATCTCTGCACTGGGTGTCTTTCTCTCACCTGTCTGCAGAATTTCCAGGGATTTCTCTTGACCAGCTCAAGGATCTCCTTATTTAACCCACCCTGGCAATGTTAGAGGCTTCATCTTAAGGTCGGCAGCAACACTCTGCTTTCTTTTCTTCCTTCCTTTCTTTCTCTCTCTCTTTCTTTCTCCTTTTCTTTTTTCTTTCCTTCCTTCCTTTCTTCCTTCGTTCCTTCCTTCCTTTCTCTTTCTCTTTTTCTTTCCTTCCTTCCTTCCTACTCTCTTTCTTTCTTCTTTCTTTTCTTTTTCCTCCCTCCCTCCCTCTCTCCCTCCCTCTGTCTCTCCCTCCCTCTCTCCCTCTCTCTCTCCCTTCCGTCTTTCTTTTTTGATGTAGTCTCACTCTGTCACCCAGGTTGGAGTGCAGTGGTGTGCCATCTCGGCTCACTGCAACCTCCACTTCCCGGGTTTAAGCAGTTCTCCTGCCTCAGGCTCCTGAGTAGCTGGGATTACGGGCACCTGCCTCCATGTCCAGCTAATTTTTGTATTTTTAGTAGACATGGGGTTTCGCCGTATTGGTCAGGCTGGTCTCGAACTCCTGACCTCAGGTGATTTGCCCGCCTCGGTCTCCCAAAGTGCTGGGGTTACAAGTGTGAGCTAACGTGCCCGGCCCACGTGGCTTTCTAAAAACGGCTTCTGTGGGTACCATTTTTATGTGCGCTATAATTTTTTTCATTGGACTCTTAAAATGGCCATGTAAGACACTCATTAAAGATATCGCTCTCATTTTATAGGCCATATACTCGTAAAGCTCATAAAGGTTAATTGATTTGTCCATGGCCTTGCAGCCTGTAGGTGGGGCCTCTGCTAGGACCCAGCACACAAAGGCTTGAGCCTTGATCTCTCTGTTCTAGAGGCTTCCTTCCTCGTGTGTCTCTCCCAAAGGGCCTGTCTCACCGCCCCACACATCTGCTATCAATATGCAACCGAAGATTTCATCAAGAGCGCTCTTCCTCTTCTTTTCCACTTCCTTTCCCTATAGCATTTGCATTTTCTTCTATTCTCGCGAACTTAAAGTTGGTTCCGCAGGTGAAGCTACAGCACACACTGGCTTTAGAGCCACTCAGAGCCTGAACATGAATCCCAGTTGGCCCAGTTACTAAGTGTGGCTTTGGCCAGTTTTCTGAATCTGTGTCTTGATACCTTCATCCCTGATGTGGAAGAAACGAAAGTGACTTCACCCCAAAGGTTGTGAAGATTCTGTAAAATCGCACATGTCAAGTGCCTGGCTCTCCACCTGTGATCACGCATTGTTCGCTTTGTTATTACCATCACCATCTTCTTGTTTTTCTTTTCTTTTTATTTATTATTTATTTATTATTATTATTTTGAGACGGAGTCTCGCTCTGCTGCCCAGGCTGGAGTGCAGTGCCACAGTCTCGGCTCACTGCAGCCTCCGCCTCTCAGATTCAAGTGATTCTCCTGCCTCAGCCTCCCGAGTACCTGGGACTATAGGCATGTGCCATCACGCCCAGCTAATTTTCATATTTTTAGTAGAGACGGGGTTTCTCCATGTTGGCCAGGCTGCTCTCAAACTCCTGACCTCAGGTGATCCACCCGCCTCAGTCTCCCAAAGTGCTGGGATTACAGCTATGAGCCACTGCGCCCGGCCTTACAGTGCCTCTTTCTTAATGGTGGGGGCCACATGGGTCGCTAACTTCACCCTTTATGCTGCAGACCACTGACTGTATCCATAAATACTTTATTAATATGGCAGAATTCTGAATTTCACAGATTTTCTCTTTCAGCTTTTGGCAACATGTATTATTAAAGTACCCTATATTTATGGGGATCTCAATGTAAGGTAACACAGGCTTTCTGGTTATACATCAGTCTATTGAGAGTTGGGTTAGTGTGAGTCTTTCTGAAGAATTCCCTTCAGAGTGCTTTGACAATATCAAATTTCCAGGCATGCTCAACTTAGAGGGACATTTCACTGACTATGACCCCATGTGAAGCCTCTTGACAGCAAATCAGTCAAACTTCCTTGGTGAACTTCCACCTTTAGCACAGGCCTTTCTTAAAATATTAACCCAAATTGTTGGCAGTTTCATTCTTCTTAGAATTTGTGCATGTTCATCTGTCTGCCTGGGATTGTCTCCCTACTTTGTTTACCTAGAGAACTCCTACATTTCCCCCAAAACCCAATTCAAATATCCCCTCTATTGTGATGACTCTTTTTTAAGTGTTTTTATTTTTTTATTTTTTTGGAGTTACCATTGTACTTTGGATATGCCTTTGTTTTTAATTACCTATTAAATATCTATTGAATATAGGCTGTAAGCTTGCTATTTTGTGTGTTTGATTCTCACATGAACTCCTTATAGAGAGATTTTTATTTTTTTGAGGCAGGTTCTTAGTCTATCACCTAGGCTGGAATGCAGTAGCATGATCATAGCTCAGTGCAACCTGAAACTCTTGGGCTCAGGCAGTCCTCCTGTCTTGGCCTCCTGCATAGCTGAGACTACAGGCATGTGCCAGCACGCCTGGTGTGCGCGCGCGTGTGTGTGTGTTTGTGTGTGTGTGTGTGTGTGTGTGTGTGTGTGTGTGTGTGTGTGTGTATATATATATGAAGAGAGAGAGAGAGAGAAAGTCTTGCTCTGTTGCCCAGGCTGGAGTGCAGTGGCGTGATCTTGGCTCACCACAACTTCCGCCTCCGGGGTTCAGTTGATTCTCCTGCCTCAGCCTCCTGAATAGCTGGGACTACAGGCGCATGCCACCATGCCCGGCTAGTTTTTGTATTTTTAATAGAAATGGGGTTTCACCATGTTGGCCAGGCTGGCCTCAAACTCCTGACCTCATGATCTGTTCACCGTGGCCTCCCAAAGTGCTGGGATTACAGGCATGAGCCACCATGCCTGGCCTGGTTAACTTTTTAAAGCAAATTTTTGTAGAGATGGGGTCTCCCTATGTCGCCCAGGTTGGTCTGGAACTCCCAACTTCAAGGGATCCTCCTGCCTCAGCCTCCAAACTGAGGGGAAAGAAACTACCCAAACTAGGGAGGCATCCTAAAGTGTCAAGATTACATGTGAGCCAACACACCTGGGCAGACAAAGATGTTTTTATCTATATATTATAAATGATAGATGTATGCCTCAGAAAGTATAAACCCAAAGTCATATAGTCAGCGAGTTTCCTAGGCTAAAATTCCAGTTGAAGTGTGTCAGCTGCAAAGGGCACGGCCTCTAAGGAACCTCATTCTGATCATAGCACTTGGTTATTTATTTACTCGTCTACACCTCCATTAGTCTGTGATGTTTATAGGAGCCAGGACTGTGTACCACGGTCACTGCCTTGCACTGGGTGTGCCATGCACGTATGTTGAGCAAATAAGTGGATGAGTGAATGAATGAGTGAATGAATACACAAATGAAATTTTCACATGGCAGAGAGATGGTCACGTGTAACAGATTTTGAACAAATATTTTATTTCGCTGTCTTTAGCTTTCTGCCTTGATTCACTGCTGTTATCTTCTCTCGCTCTCCAGTCTATATTTTTAAAAAATTCCATGGAGATATTCATGGGAAGATGTTCCTCCCAGACCCTTCTGGGGAGCTGTCCAACCAACCACACAGTACTAATTTCATGCAACTTAAATGGCCCATACATTCAGCTCACCTCTCTCATTTATATTACAGTACAAATCTGGGAGTGCTTGTTAAAGTGACAGAAGGAGACAGCCTTTAATCTACACATGATTTTTTTCTCAACTGCTCGCTCTGTGTAATGGCAGATGGTTCACAGGCCCACCCTGTGAATGTTACGGTACTTAACGCATACATAGATTCTGGGAGGGGAGGAGAGAGAGATGGAGATGAGATAAGAGACAATTACCATTTGTTCATATTTCACATCCCACTTAGAGGAGGAGTTGCAGCTGAAAAATGGAAGGTGGAGATGGGGGTGGGGAGAAAGCCAGTTACATACAAGGTAACATCCAGGGGATTAGGTGGATATAGTTAACTGACAGCAGAGATGCTCATTTCTTGTAAGCACAGCCTTGGATTTTTTCTAATCTGCTTGCTTAAATATCACAGCTTCAACTTCCATATTTTACATGAAAAAAAATTGCAGTTAAAGTGATTATTAACTTTTTTTTTTTTTTTTTTTTTTTTTAAACAGAGTCTCCCGCTGTCACCCAACCTGGAGTGTAATGGCACGATCTCGGCTCACTGCAGCCTCTGCCTCCTGGGTTCAAGTGATTCTCCTGCCTCAGCCTCCCAAGTAGCTGGGATAACAGGCTCCGGACACTATGCCCGGATGAAATACTTATTAACATTTTACAACAAATAGAACAAATGATTAATGTATTTAATATTTAATTATCTTCTACAGAGCAAATGAATAATTTAAATAAACACTTAGAGATTCTCTCATAAAACAAAAAACACAAACATCTAACAAACTTTCAAAACAATATATAGCCACAGCAGAAATGAGAAAAAAATACAGTAAAGTAGGCGGTCCTTTTCTGTCTATGAAATTAGCAAAGATTCAGAAATGATAATCCAAATCATGGTAAATATATAATGCTATGTGCAGCCTTATATACTTTTGGCCGGAATATGAATTAGCTCAGTCTTTTGAGAATTATCTATAAAGAATAGTAAAAGTACACAGAAATATTATCTCTAAATTCCGCTTCTGAAAACTTACCTTAAAGCAAAAATTCAAGATTGGCGAGAGAAGAAAAGTTTCATACAAAAAGACATTTGTAACACTCTTGTTATTACTGGGGTAAAGTGGGTAAAAAATAAAATGACAAGGACAGGCCCAGTGGATCACCTGAGGTCCTTAATTCGAGACCATCCTAGCCAACATGGTGAAACCCCGTCTTTACTAAAAATGCAAAAATTAGCTGGGCGTGGTGGCATGCACCTGTAATCCCAACTACTCAGGAGGCTGAGGCAGGAGAATTTCTTGAACCTGGGAGGCCGAGGTTGCAGTGAGCTGAGATCGTGCCATTGCACGCTAGCCTGGCAACAGAACAAGACTCTGTCTCCAAAAAAAAAAAGAAAAAAATTAGCTGTGTGTTGTGTCACATGCCTGTGGTCCCAGCTACTAGGGAGGCTGAGGTGGCAGGAGGATCACTTGAGCTCAGGAGCTGGAGCACCACAGCCAGCTTGGGCGAGAGAGACAGAGAGACGGAGAGAGAGAGAGAGAGAAGGCTATATTCTAGATTTGAGGGCTGAATCTGCTACTCACTTGTTCAGAGACTTGAGAGAGTTATTAAATCTCTTAAAGTTTCTATTTACTCATCTATAAAACCAGGCCAATAACACTCAACCTAATGGGGTTACTATGAGGGTTAAATGAAGTAATTCAAGTAAATGTGTTTTGCCTTGAATAAAATAAGAGCTCACAACACCATTCAATGCACACTTATGCCTGTCTGGCGATTCAATACCTTTGGCTTCCAGTATATTCTCAACAGCCTCTCTGTAACGTGTTGGAGTTCTGAGCTGTCATTTCTCAAATGACACACTACTTATGTGACTTAATTGTGTAGGAGGAATTTGCTGAAACAGTCTTAAGCAGTCTTCTTCATCTTTTAGTTCACAAAGCTCAAAATACGTGATTTCAGCCAAGAAAAATTGCCATATCGTCTCCCCAAAGGGAATCCATAAAGAAAATTCACCATTTGAAGGTAGAGACAGAATTCTTTTAGAATTTTCTTTAGAATTTCTGGTGCTTCAGTCAATTCTTTTCATGAAATCAAGGATAAACTCGTAGGAACTATCAGGGTTCAATCATTTTTGCAACTTAAACAGAGCAAAGAAATTTTGCTCCCCTCAACCCAATCTGACTTTTAAGAATCAAGCTCCAGCACATTTATTCCTAGTAGTTTATTCCTTTCAATGCTTTAGCCCAAGTAGACATTTAACAGATGTGAAGGGAGGCTTATGAAGACACGAGTTCGACTCGTGAGATGGTCTGTTTCCTGATGACTTCTCCCTGGAGGTGATTGGATTATTGGTGTCATGCCCTAAAAGTTACCGCCTAGGCTGAGTGTGGTGGCTCATGCCTGTAATCCTGGTGCACAGGACGAATTTGTAGGAATAAATTCTAAATGAACTTCTAAAGAAATTCTACTTCTACCTTCATATGGTGGCATGTAACTGCCTATTCTTTCTCTGCTTTTTCACATAGATATTTTCCACTAATGGATTGATATGGTTTGGCTCTGTATCCCCACCCAAATCTCATCTCAAATTCGAATCCTCATAATCCCCATGTGTCCAGAGAGGCACCTGGTGGGAGGTGATGGATCAAGGAAGTGGTTTCCCCCATGCTGGTCTTGTGATAATGAGGGAGTTCTCACAAGAGCTGATGGTTTTATAAGGGGTGCTTCTCCTTTGCACGTTCTCCTCTCCTGTAGCCATGTAAGACATGACTACTTCCCCTTTGGTCGTGACTGTAAGTTTCCTGAGGTCTCCCCAGCCATGTGAAACTGTGAGTCAATTAAACCTCTTTTCTTTATAAATTACCCAGTCTTGGCAGTTCTTTTATAGCAGTGTGAGAATGGACTACATGGATCTCCTCATAAAAATACGTGGATCTCCTAAAAAAATATATCTTTTGATTCTCTTGGTCACCAACAGTGAAGGAAACCTTAATTGTACGCACAGACTCAATATGGCAGTGAAAGTCATCATATCCTAGGCGACCTAGACCATACAAAGCTCCCAGAATAAGCAGGAACCAACAACTAAAAATAGAGAAAAATCAAGAGGAATGATGAAGTGCATTTTCTGTGGGAAATATGTATTATTTTTATAATAGGAAAATTACAATAATCGTCAGCCTGTATGAGAAATCTCATCTCAGCCATGGCTAAACACAGAGCAAGTTTTAATCTCACAGCTGCACACTCTGTTCTGAAACTCGAACCACTAGAATAAACATCACATTTTCCTCCCTTTCCCTCTTAAATCTTAGTCCAGTCCAATGATTTCCGCCGTCCAATCTGGTTATAAAAATCTGAGGTTCTCTTAGAAGAACATTCAGTAAAATTCAAGTTCTTTTCATTATCTCAGTCATTTACTTCATTCTAAATTCTCTCTCTGGACCTCCTTCCACTACTATGCTTACCTCATTGTACAGATTCTGGACTTTCCATGCCCCTGCTGCTTAGAGGCTGGTGTAGGGCTGAAAGGGAATTTTCCTTCACCCTCAAAAGGTTCACTGAAAAATCAGCTTGCAAAAGGCAGGTTAATTGGAGAAAAAGCAAACAAATTTATTTAATGTGTTTACATGGGAGCCTTCAGAATGAAGACTCAATCCCCCAATGGGGTGCAGAAGCTTGTAAACCATCTTGAGGTTACAGAAACAATGAGGGCTTGGATCTTGGCCAAACAGGTTATAGGAGGGGGAAGAAGAATTCTATAGAGGGGAAATAAATGATTCCTAGAGAGATTTCAAAGGGCTTGAAGAACAGACATGGTCTGTGGCAAAGTCTGCTGGGCCTGCAGAGCAGACAATGGTTTGTGACAAAAGTCTGTCCAGGTTTGTTGACCTTAGCCACTCTTCCTGCCATACAAGTTTAATGAAAATCAGGGAAGGGAAAATGGAGGTAATTGTTTTCTTCTTTGGTAGGGCTGAACTTTAGGCAGATAAGGGAATTTCAGAGACTAAATTTGCCCTATGCTTTGGGAGAGATGAGATGGTGCTGGGGTGTGGAAGCTGTACACAACGTCAGAGACACTTTAAGCCTCCTTTTATGGTTCAGCATGTACAAAGTGACATTTTTCAGGATGTCAATTTCTGAGCCCCAAATTGGTACGCTGGCATAAGGAGAGAAACACAAAACAGCTCCTAGACAATCAGAACACTCTGAACGTCTCTCTTTCCAAGTCATCTTCTCATAGCTTCCTGGAAGGCAGACGACCAAATAACCTGTGCTCTTGAATCTGGAGAGAGACTGACATGTCACACTATGAACCAGGCCCTGTAGAGTGTGGGATTTGGGAATGTAGCAAAACATGCTGAAGGTCATGCTATCTCCACGAATTATTTCAATATCCCATGATTGAGGGACACCAGAAAGGATATTGTACCTTCATGGGGTTCCTATTTTAATTTTTTTTGTTTTTTGAGACGGGGTCTCACTCCAGTCGCCCAGACTGGAGTGCAGTGACGTGATTTCAGCTCACTACAACCTCCATCTCCCGGGTTCAAGCAATTCTCCTGCCTCAGCCTCCTGAGTAGCTGGGATTACAGGCGCCTACCACCACACCCGACTAATTTTTGCATTTTTGGTAAAGACAGAGTTTCTTCTTTGATAGGGCTGAACTTTAAGCAGATAGGGGAATTTCAGAGAAAAACTTTGCCTTATGCTTTGGGAGAGATGGTGGTGGGGTACAGAAGTTGGCCAGGCTGGTCTCAAGCTCCTGACCTTGTGATTTGCCCACCTCAGCCTCTCAAAGTGCTGGGATTACAGGTATGAGTCCCAGCACCAGGCCCACATTTTAATATTTTTATGAGCTTTAACTTTTTAGTTGCAGGGCAGCTTCTCATTCTCTAAAAGCACTCTACATCTAACATCTTATGGTCAAGGACAACTGCCCTGTTCATTCTCTATTTCCTACATGTTTTCTCCTAAGACCTCTCATTAAGGTCTCCAAAGGCCGAGGATACAGTTTTCAAGGGATCGGTCACTGAAGAAGTTCTTTAAAGGACTTTATATACATATGTCCATGTACATACAAAGAAGAAACTCTTTAGCCCTTTATCTACCCTGGTAACATACAACTGGCATATTCTAACCACCCATTTAAAGGATATCTCTTTTTCATTGATCTAGTAATATAAAGTCATTTTCTAAATCACTATTACATTTATCACTGCAGTTAAGATTGATTTAAACCTCACCAACTTTTATTTATTATTACGTCTTATTAATTTCATAGTAAGCTATAATAAATATTATTGTGGACAACTATAGACTTGGTGTCTTTTAACAAACTGGAATCAAAACAAGAGACTCCAGAAAAGAATTTTTTCTTCTCAAGATTGGTTCAAATTGTTTATGTGCTGAGTGCACAGAATATTAAGGAAAGGGCTTGCTTAATAAACTTACTCTCGAGGCAGACTGAGCACATACATACAGTACCAGCAAAAGGACACCAGCCAACGCTAGACATTAACAATAGTTCATGGCCAGGCCACACCTATGATCCCAGCACTTTGGGCAGCTGCAACGGATGGATGACTTGAGGTCAGGAGTTCAAGACCAGTCTGGCCAACATGGTGAAACCCCGTCTCTACTAAAAACACAAAAAATAGCCAGGCATGGTGGTGGCTGACTGTAACCCCTTCTACTTGAGAGGCTTAGGCAGGAGAATCACTTGAACCTGGGAGGTGGAGGTTGCAATGAGCCAAAATTGTGCCACTGCACTCCAGCCTGGATGACAGTGTGAGACTCCATCTCAAAAAACAAAAACAAACTAACAAAAAAGGGCAAAAGAGTTCATTCATTATTTTCTTTTAGCGGTAGGGTCTTGGCTGGGCACGGTGGCTCATGCCTGTAATCCCAACACTTTGGGAGGCCAAGGGATCACGAGGTCAAGAGATTGAGACCATCCTGGCCAACATGGTGAAACCCTGTCTCTACTAAAAATAAAAAAAATGGCCGGGCATGATGGCATGTGCCTGTAATCCCAGCTACTTGGGAGGCTGAGACAGGAGAATTGCTTGAACCTGGGAGGCAGAGGTCACAGTGAACCGAGATCATGCCACTGTACACCAGCCTGGTGACAGAGCGAGACTGTGCTTCAAAATAAAAAAAAATAGAGATGGGGTCTCACTCAGTCACCCAGACTGGAGTGCAGTGGTGCAATCATAGCTTGCTGCAACCTCCAACTCCTGGGCTCAAGTGGTCCTTCCAACTCATTCTCCCAAATAGCTGGGCCAACTGGTGTGTGCCACCATTCCCAGTTAGTTTTTTTTTTTTTCTTTTAGATATGGGGTCTCGCTCTGTTTCATGTTTCCCTGGCTGGTCTCTAACACTTGGGCTCAAAGGGATCTTCCCGTCTCAGACTCCTATAGTGTTGGGATTACAGGCGTAAGCCACCATACCTGGCCAACAGTTCATTTTTGATGGATTGCATGCAAAGCATTTACTCAGAATTATCTAGAAGGAAAAAGTCTGGCACCATCAGGAGGAAACATATGTATAGAACAAGAACTGCTGTACACTGCTAATGGGAGTGTAAACTGATGTAGCCACTTCAGAAAACAAATTGGTGATAGTTATGAAATGTGAAGATGCACGTATCCTGTAACCCAGTGATTTTTCTATTAGGAATTTACCCTACAGAGTTCTTGCAGAGGCGCACAGTTTCACACATACACGAGAAGGAATGCTCAAATTGACATTGCTCATAAGAGCAAACATTTAGAAATAAACTCCATCCCTCAGTAAGAGAATGGATAAATCAGTTGTGGTGTATTCACGTAAGAGAGCACCACACAGAATTAGCCAAGTGACCTCAGAGGTCATCGTGGTGAATCAGTCTCACATCTGCCTCCACATCCGAATGACCTGGGGAGCTCAAGTAAAACAGATCCTGAGTCATTTTCTTTGAATGTGGCGCCTGATGCACCTGTTGCTACATGAGTCAATATTTGGAAAACACTGTTGTAGCTTATTTGTAAATTGTTAAAATTATGACCTGGGGATGGGGGTGGATTAACATGTCTGTGGTAACCCAGCTGGTAAAGTGTGAGTGGGGAACTGAACCAGGTTCTGCTGGCTTGTGGTTCAGAGGTCTATCCAGTATATCACATTATCTTTTACAGGTCAAGAAAAGAACAGGTAGTTAAACGAACCACTTAGTCCCTCAAGATTGTTAAACTGCAAATGTTGGTTACACTAAAATCCCAGACTTCACCACTAGGTCATATATTCATATAACAGAACTGCACATGTGCCCCCTATATTTATACAAATAAAATCATAATAAAGAACTCGATTTCAGAGAACATATCATCCTTCTGGTCTGCCTGTTGGGACCTCTTGATCCTGATAGATACTCTGAATTTGTGGCTCTCTTTTAAATAGAAAGCTTGACTATGTGGGCATCTAGAGAGAGAGAGAGACACAGACATACACCTAGCAACAGAGATAAACACAGAGGTAACAGATACAGATATAGGAAATATGGAGAGTAATGTTTTCTTTCTCCCCAGCCAACAGGAAAGTGTTTTTCATAGGAGTCAGAAAATATGTGTTAAAGATCTGAGCTTATTGGGCAGCATAGTGAGACCCCATCTCTACAAAAAAATAAACAAAACTAACCAGGCACTGTGGTGCGCACTGTAGTCCCAGCTACCTGGGAGGCTGAGGTGGGAGGATCGCCTGAGCCCAGGAAGTCAAGTGTTATTCTTTCTTTCAGCATCTCAAGCTACCTATCACACAGGACCAGGGAAAATAAAGCCATGTATGTAGGGTAATATATTATTTTTTTGAACTTTAGTCAAAGGGCGTGTTTTTATTTTGGGGTGGGAAGTACATCTTTTGCCTTGGAACATAGATAAAAGGTCTTTGGATTATGGTAGATAAGGCCTTGGCTAACATGACTTCTTCAAGTAAAATTAAGGGTGTACTTCAACATAAATGGATTTCCAGTTTCCCCATTGAAGGCTTGAGATGGAAAGCCTTTGGGCCCATTTTTCTCAGAGAAGGAAGGAGATGAGAAAGTTTGAAAGAGATGATCAGTACCAGGTGCAGTGATTCACATCTGTAATCCCAGCACTTTGGGAGGCTGAGGCAGGTGGCTCACGAGGTCAGGAGATCAAGACCATCCTTGCCAACATGGCAAAACCCTGTCTCTATTAAAAATACAAAATTAGCTGGGCATGGTGGTGCATGCTTGTAATCCCAGCCATTTAGCAGGCTGAGGCAGGAGAATTACTTGAACCCAGGACGCAGAGGTTGTGGTGGGCCGATATCGCACCATTGCACTCCAGCCTGGGCGACAAGAGCAAAACTCCATCTCCGAAAAAAAAGAAAGAGACGATCAGCCTGGCTACTGGGAAGGAGGTCAAGGGCCTTAAGACAGAGAATATTGTATGGAAAAGATGGCACAATGGTAGAAATGGCCATAGAATTTTTAAGAACAGTGATGAGTTAAATACAATTTTGAGTATTTCTTGCTTGGTGCCATTGACCTTGGACACCACCGTCAAAGACTCAAAAACAAAAATGTCATTGACAATAGCATGTATCCACTCATTAACTCAACATCACTCTAAGCCCTGGGGATACCATGGTGTATGAAACAGACAAAATCCCTAGTTTCACTGGATTTATTTTTAGTACCATGTTGCTTAAGGAATGGATATGGTGGATTATATTCACATTTGGGGATGAAGTGGTCCAGGGACCCCTCCCCCCAGAAAAACAACAAGGACAGGCAGACCTTGGGCATGCTTGGGGTTTGTGGGATGAGCTTCTGGCGACTGTATTTGGATACTAAAGGAGAGTGTGGTGGATGATATGGGGATACTCACGTTACATCTGCAACAATCTGTATTTCATTTTGCTCAGTATCTTTGATCATCCATATAATAACTCTATCTCAATGATCATTTCCTGCTCTTTAAAATTGTCATCGCTGCACTGTGCAAAATGTTTTCCAGTTTTTACTATATTTTTTGAAAAGGCACATTGAACAACATATAGCCTGAGACCCTGAAGAACTGAGAGTGTCTATATGGGTCTTGACAAGTGCTATGGAACTAGATGTTTACATATTATTAGTGGCAGAAAGAACATCTGAAGCCAATCTGCTTTTAACTCCTCTGAAAGTAAATGTTGTGGCTCACGCCTGTAATCCCAGCACTTTGGATTTGGCCGAGGAGGGTGGATCACGAGTTCAAGAGATCAAGACCATCCTGGCCAACATAGCGAAACCTGTCTCTACTAAAATACAAAAATTAGCTGTGTATGGTGGCGTGCACCTGTAATCCCAGCTACTTGGGAGGCTGAGGCAGGAGAATTGCTTGAACTTGGGAGCTGGAGGCTGCAGTGAGCCAAGATCCCGCCACTGCACTCCAGCCTGGTGCCTGGCGACAGAGCAAGACTCTTGTCTCAAAAAAAAAAAAAAAAAAAAGTGGCTTGTTTGAAGCTTACAGGATTATGTTTCTATCCTTTAAAATCTTCACAAGAGGTTTGTCTTGTTTATTTCAACTTACTTTGTCTGTCTCATTTCTCATCTTTGGGTTTTTTTTTTTAATAAGTTTTGGATTTTTTCTTCCGTATCCGTTTTAAGATAAAATTTTAAACTAGTTGTTTTATTTCATGGGGAGAAGGAATTTTTTTTTTATTAACAAATTGGGTCTTTTTTATTCTAACTTCCATATCCGCCATCTTACTTTTCAAAGTAAAAATAAAAAGGTTGAGTTCTTCCAACATATCCATTTATCTTCCTGCACGTTCTTTTCAATTATTTTTAAAGTTGTCTTCTATAGTCTGCAGATATTTCTTAGATACAAATCTGAGAATGTTTTGTAGCTTATTCTGCATACTATTTGCTTTCTTTATATCTGCTTCATTTCTTTATCTTTTAAAACCTAGCCTCTTGTTATTTAAGAGATAGAGGTGCCTTTTTTCCCCAGACAGAATAGAAAACTATCACTTTCAAATTTTGCTCTGTTTTGTGAACCAGGTTTTTATTTTGGGGGGAAAATGTTATATCTGTGGTGCTTTTGTGTATGTGTGTCCGTGTGTGCGTGTGCAGATTTTTCTAGTAATCTCAGTTTGCTTGTGTGTCCTCTGCCATTTCCCATTCTTGACCCAAAGGACCCAACTGAAAAATTTTATGAATATGAAACTTCGTTTAATCTGGTTTCCTACTACAATAAAGCAGGTGGTGTCACATACCAGGAACAGATATTGCAAGTTTTGCTGGCACGGATTTATATTGTTTCATTAGCAAACACAAAATTTAACATTATTTCAGTAGCTATGGAGGGAAGGGGAAAAACTCATTCTAGAGTGCTAGAGAATAAGTCACTTCTTATTTTTTGGAGTCTGCATCTTTTTTTTTTCTTTTATTTTGGGTTCAGAGGTCCATGTTCAGGTTTGTTATATAGGTAAATTGCATATCATGGAGATTTGGTGTTCAGATTATTTTGTCACCCAGGTAATAAGCATGGTTACCAATAGATGGTTTTTCAATTCTCTCCCACCTCTCACTGTCCACCCTCAAGTAGGCACCAGTGTCTGTTATTTTCTTCTTTGTGTACCTGTGTACTCAGTGTTTAACTCCCACTGTTAAGTGAGAACATGAGGTATTTGGTTTTCTGTTCCTGTGTTAGTTTGCTTGGGATAATGGCCTCCAACTCCATTCATGTTGCTGCAGAGGATGTGATCTCATTCTTTTTTATGGTAGCCTGCACGTAGGTTATTGGCACCTCCTGGTAGAAATCGCCAACTAGTTTTAGAAATACTGTTTATTCAAGAGAACTACTGCAACCAAAATCTGAAGCCCAATGAATAGATAAACCACAATTCCACCATTTATTTTTTTTATTTTTATTTTTTTGAGACAGAGTATCACTCTGTCACCCAGGCTGGAGTACAGTGGCACCATCTCGGCTCACTGAAGCCTCCGCCTCCCAGGTTCAAGTGATCCTTGTGCCTCAGCCTCCAGAGTATCTGGAGTTACAGGTAGGTGCCCACCATCATGCCAGGATAATTTTTCTATTTTTTAGTAGAGATGGGGTTTTGCCATGTTGGCCAGACTGGTCTTGAACTCCTGACCTCAGGTGATCCACCTGCTTCAACCTCCTAAAGTGCTGGGGTTACAGGCATGAGCTACTGTACCCAGCCCACAATTCCTTCTTGATGGGTGGTCTTTTATGAGTGTCTCTTGTGTGCACTGAGCTAAGAAATGTACATGCCTTTTTTTTTCATTTAATTTTCACAGTAATCTTATAATATTGGCCTACAATTATGCCACTTAAAAAAAAAATTGAGGCACAAAGAGCTTACTTAACTTTTTCGAAGTCCCAGAGGTAGTAAACGATGAAGCGAAAATTTAGATCCAGATTTAAGGCCTGGCACAGTGACTTATGCCTGTAATCCCAGCACTTTGGAAGGCTGAGGCAGGTGGATTACTTGAGATCAGAAGTTTAAGATGAGCCTGACCAACATGGTGAAACCCTGTCTCCACTGAAAATACAAAAATTAGCCCAGAGTGGTGGCAGGCGCCTGTAATCCCAGATACTTGGAAGGCTAAGGCAGGAGAATCACTTGAACCCGGGAGATGGAGGTTGCAGTGAGCCAAGATAGTGCCACTGTCTGTTTAAAAAGGCTTCCAAAATGTATGTCGGTGCTGGTTATCCATAATACGGACTTTTTTTTCCTAAGCACAAAGTCCCTTGCATAATTGCATGTTCACCACTACGTGTCTTACGAAATGAGTTCTTTCTTGAAATTAGAATCTCCCCACGCCCAGGCATCATGACCTTGGTGTGACTCAAGATCATTCATCTCTGAGATCCACGAAGTTGTCAGGGAGTTGAACAGCGGTGAGCCATGTTCTCTTTCCAATCTTAGAGAAGTTCTCCCTTTCTCTTTTGGGCCAATTACATCTTCCTTTCCAACATCTTTCCTCTATTCTTTTTCTTCTGGGAAGGTCTCCTGCCAATTAATAGCCTTTGGAAACACAAACAAAACACTGATATCCCGACCCCATCCCTTTGTGAAAGAGGAGCTGAAACTTGAGAGCTCTAAAGCATCGCCTTAAATCTGGATTTATTTTATTTATCTATTTTTATTTGTTTGTTTGTTTATTTATTTGAAACAGAATCTTGTTTTGTTTCCCAGGCCAGAGTGCAATGGCGCAATCTCGGCTCACTGCAATCTCCACCTCCTGGCTTCAAGTGATTCTCCTGCCTCAGCCTCCCAAGTAGCTGGGATTACAGGCATGCGCCACCACACCTGGCTAATTTTGTATTTTTAGTAAAGATGAGATTTCTCCATGTTGGTCAGGCTGGTCTCGACCTCTTGACCTCAGGTGATCCACCCACCTTGGCCTCCCAAAGTGCTGGGATTACAGGTGTAAGCCACCATGCCTGGCCAATTACATTTTTTAACTAATAAACTGAGAAGAAAATATGTTCCTGGACATTTTATGCGTCTATTAAAACAATAGTATTAAGGGTGGGTGTGCTGGCTGGTACCTGTAATCATAGTACTTTGGGAGGCTGAGGGAGGAGGACCAATTGAGGCCATGAGTTCCAGGCCAGCCTGGGCAACATTGTAAGATCTTGTCTCTGCAAAAAAATTAAAAATTAAAGAATTAGCAATGGTATGATGGTGTGCATCTGTAGTCCCAGCTACTGAGGAGGCTGAGGTGGGAGGATTGCTTAAGGCTGGGGGGTGGAGGCTGCAGTGAGCAGTGACCATACCACTGCACTCCAGCCTGGGCAACAGAGTGAGACCCTGTCTCTGACAAAACAAAACAAAACTAAAACAATGGTGTTTAAAAATTTTTTTAATGCAGCAATTCTATTTGTTTGCAAGGCTTTTTCATTTGTATTGTTCTGTGATGCTAAAGCTATAGGCCATCGTGCGTTGTACATTTTCGTGAAAATCAAGGCTGCTCTGGAATGTAAGTTTTCTTATCTCTATAGTACTTCAGCTGCTTCTCATATCTCTAGTAATTCCAGGACTTATTATATTTTTTGGTCCTTATACTCTTAGTAGCCACTTAAGTACTAGATCAACAAGATAACAAATCTTGGTAACATTAACAGACTAAACACATCCACAGTCATTACTGTGATAATCACTGTTGCTCTCCCTTTTTGTCCACTTGTGAGTTTCACCATGTTAAAATCCTGGGTCTGAAAGAAACATCTAAAAAACTCGATTATTCCCCAACAAAAGAAGTCATCATTTTTAAGGCTGCTAAAGTACATTTGGCATTTCCAAATGAGCCGCCTTTATCTCAACAATTACTCCAACTTCTTATTTTAATTCTAAAGCTACCAAACGACTGCCTCTAAGCCTGAAAGCAAGTTTGCAACGTTGACGTCTCTATGAAATATTTCCTCCGTAGTTTCAATCGCCTATTTTCTGAGACAGAGATTGAGTGACAGTTTAAAAGAGTGCAGATTACAAACCCATTTAAGAGTGTTGCATTTTTCGAATTTGTCACGAATGGGAAGGAAAAACCAGGGTGACACAGGCAAGGCTGAAGTGCCAACATGTGTCTTTCTGTTTATTCATTATTCAAGGGTCAGACCCTCAACCAGGACCAGGGAGAAATGACAAAAATAAATACATATCAGTGCAACAATCTGCAATTTAAAATAACGAAAACCAAGATTCCTATTCATTTTTATGGTGCAAACCTGACATCATTTCACTCCAATTTTCTATAGTGGAACCAGCTGGGCTCTGGGAGGAAACCAGTGATAGGTTTTAATGGACAAAACCTGCCGTCGAAACTGGACATTTTCCACGCGATCTCAGGGCTTGGCGCTCAGCCCGTCGCGAGGTACCATGCTCTCTGCAGTGCTTCATGAGTGTGGGAAACCAGAGGGGTGTCTGAGTGGGAGGACCGCTGACCCCTTGGGAGACAGTAGGGTGAGAAGTGAGAGTTTCTCCTCCCTCCACCAGGAAGAATTCTAAGCCCCAGATCAGGGTTCCATAACCCCAACTGGACAGATCCCTGGAGAAGACCCAGGGGAATGTCAATGTCATTACTAAAACTTGCAAAAGTTGTGGAAGTCAGGTTGACCAGAGAGGCAGAGAGGATCAAGACAAGTGAGGAACTACCATCGTTTTACTGCAAGCCCCTGAAACAGTTTCCAGTTACATTTGGTTGCAATAGACACAACCAGGTTTTACCAGGTCTGGATTAATAGTCGACAAATGCTTCTCTCTCTTTCCTCTCTCTCTCTTCCCCTCATTTCATTAAACTATTCTTCCTCCCTTCCTATTCAGCTCTCAAACTGCTGTTAACATATGAAAATAGCATGCAAAGAATGGAATGGGCTGCCTGCCATGGAGATGAAAATGGGATGTTCATTCTAATTTGTTTCATGGCACCATGCCCTCTTGCTGCCTCTGTTGTCTTTGCTAGGCAGCTTGATTGCCTCTTTGAGAATATGACTGGTCTGGCCCCAGCCTTGCGTTGAGCCACAGTTGAGGTTGAACAGGCAGCCAGCCTTCAGAGGTGGAACACAAATCTGATCAAAGTCACCCTGCCCAGGTTTATCTGAGCAAGAAGAATGAAGCTTTGTTTTGTTTTGTTTTGTTTTTTGTTTTTTTATCTTGAAGCAGATTTTTCAGCTAAACGATCCCTAATGTTCATTTTGGTGAAATGCTCCAGGTTCTAAAAATGAATGATGTTTTCAAATAATGTATACTCACTTTGCGTAAAGCATGTTCTACAACTTCTGTTCCAACTGTCTCATGGCAGTGGTCCTGAGGCAGTGATACATGATTTAAAAGGAAATTCTAAATGCTTTATTTGGGGTGGGGGAAGGTGAAAGGCATGGCACAAATGGAAAATGTAGGTGTATTCAATACAGTTTCTTCTCAGCACTTATGAGCCTTTGCTAAGATTAGCTGATGTTATGACCATGCGTCATTTCTGCCAGCAGCCTCCCTCGAATATCTCTGGCCATAGTCCCCATTACGAGGTTATGCTATCATAGGGAATGTCAATGACCAAACAACAACAACAACAAAAAAGACAAAAACGGCTGGGCTCTGTGGCTCATGCTCATAATCCCAGGACTTTGGGAGGCTGAGGCAGGTGGATCACCTGAGGTCAGAAGTTCGAGACCAGCCTGGCCAACATGGTGAAACTCTGTCTCTACTACAAATACAAAAATTAGCCAGGCATGGTGGTGTGTGCCTGTAGTCCCAGCTACTTGGTGTTTGAGGCAGGAGAAGGGCTTGAACCCGAGAGGCAGAGTTGCAGTGAGGTGAGATTCCACAACTGTACTCCAGCCAGAGCAATGGAGTGAGACTCCATCTCAAAAAAAAAGAAAGAAAAAAGAAAAAAAGATAAAGGAATACTTGATTGAGTAGACATTAATGTTTACTAGTAAATTAGAAACTCTAAATTCTAATGCAGGGTGAAAGAAACTCTTAGTTGAGGTTGGCACAGAAACTGCTATGTTGCTTTCTTTCCACTCCTGTTTGTGAAGCTACTAACTCTGCAGCTCCCTCGTCCAACTCAAAGTGCTGCTTGAGGTTTTCAACCTCCCCAGCGTCTCCCTTCCCACCCTGCCCACCATTCACACTCCATTCTAACTGCGTCCAACTTTTGGCCGCCGGCTCTCCCAGGTCTTCCTGCAGTCAACAGCCCCTGGTGAATTTCTGCTCCTTCGTCTGCAAGGCCTTTTTCAGCAACTTCAAGTAAAGTTGCTTGCTCTGTTCTCACTTTATGTTTATTTTTCCAACTATAAACTCCCTTCATCCCTTTGAGAGTCTATCAAAGGCCAATATCCAATGTGAAGAATATAGTCTGACTTATGCATAGGTGTTCAAAAAGTGTTTGTGATATGAACAAATGAAGAATGAATGAAAAGTAGCATCCTTATAAACTCCCAATAAATGACATTTTCCTTTTCCTCCAGATTCACTAAAAGTAAAAGAATCGGGATGTTGGTTTTCCACTTTGCGTTGCTTGCTGGTCTCTGGTTTTATATCTTTCTGATACAGTCAACTCTATTCTGCATATTAAAGGAAGATGGCAATGTTATGAATTTTTTAAAAAGATACATCAAAGATAGTTTATCTTTGATATGCCTAATTATGAGTTTTAAAGCAGTTTTTCTTTTCAACTAAGCATGAAGGGAAATGTGGTAGAAAGCACTCCAAACCTACATACAAGATGAGATTTTATCATTCTTGCTTTGTTAACAACTTGCTTTACGATTGTAGTCAACTCCTTTCTTCTCTTTAACCCTTGAGTTTTAAAAATCTCTAAAATGGGTTCGGGACGGATGCAATGGCTCATGCCTGTAAACCCAGCACTTTGGGAGGGCAAGGCAGGTGGATCACTGGAGGCCAGGAGTCAGGACAAGCCTGGGCAACATGGGGAAATCCTGTATCTACTAAAAATACAAAAATTAGCCAGGTGTGGTGGTGCACACCTGTAATCCCAGCTCAGGAGGCTGAGGCACGAGAATTATTTAAACCCAAGAAGTGGAGGTTGCAGTGAGCCAAAGTCATGCCACTGCTCTCCAGCCTGGGCAACAGAGTCCATCTCAAAATAAATAAATACAATAAAATGGGCTGATTTTGGTCCAACATGAGTACAATAATATGATCTCTAAGGTCCCTTTCAGCTTTTGGTACATTGTTCCCAAAGATAGCCGCCAGTAATGCCTCTCATCTGTGAGCGTCATAGCACCTGTATTAGTGTTGTCCAGAGGGATGGAACTAATAGGATATATGTAGCTATGAAAGGGAGTTTATTAAGGAGCATCGACTCATACAATCACTAGGTGAAGTCCTGCAATAGGCCGTCTGCAAGCCGAGGAGGTAGGAAGGCAGCAGTGGCTCAGTCCGAGTCCAAAAGCATCAAAAGTAGGGAAGCTGACAATGCAACCTTCCATCTGTGTCCAAAGGCCTGAGAGCCCCTGGCAAACCACCAGTGTGAGCCCAAGAGTCCAAAGGCCAAAGAACATGATGGAGGCTGATGTCCAAGGGCCGGAAGAGTCCAGCGTGAGAGAGATGAAAGCCAGAAGACTCAGCAAGCCAGATTATTCCACCTTCTTCCCACCTGTTTTGCTCTAGCTATGTTGGCAGCCAATTGGATGGTGCCCACCCACATTGACGGTAGGTCTTCCTCTCCAAGTGCAGTGACTGAAGTGTTAATCTCCTTTTGCAACACCTTCACAGACATGCCCAGGAACAATGCTGTGCCAGCTGTCTAGGCATCCTCCAGTCTAATCAAGTTGACATCTAATATTAACCATCACAACACTGCCCCCCCCCGTAAGTGTCAGCATGTTCCTCTTGAATCTGGATTGCAAGACTTCTTTTTAAGACCTTTGAAAGATTTAAGCGGTGGTTGTAGACTCTCAAATCTAGATGATAGGCTGTCCAAGAATCTTAAAGGTGTGTCCTGTATCACCCAGACAGATCTCAAGTAGAGAGAAGGATGTTTTAGAGGGAATTATGGATGTGTTTTTAAGGGTAAGGATTGAACTCCTTAAGATTCATAGGAAACCCACAGTGTTTTTTTTTTTTTTTTTTTTTATTGCATTTTAGGCTTTGGAGTACATGTGAAGAATATGTAAGATTGTTGCATAGGTACACACATGGCAGTGTGGTTTGCTGCCTTCCTCCCTATCACCTATATCTGGTATTTCTCCCCATGCTATCCCTCCCCAACTCCCCACCCCCTGCTGTCCCTCCCCTATTTCCCCCCCAACAGACCCCAGTGTGTGATGCTCCCCTCCCTGTGTCCCTGTATTCTCGTTGTTCAACACCCACCTATGAGTGAGAACATGCGGTGTTTGATTTTCTGTTCTTGTGTTAGTTTGCTGAGAATGATGGTTTCCAGGTTCATCCATGTCCCTACAAAGGACATGAACTGATCGTTTTTTTGACTGCAGGGTATTCCATGAAGCATATGTGCCACATTTTCCCTGTCCAGTCTATCATCGATGGGCATTTGGGTTGATTCCAAGTCTTTGCTATTGTAAACAGTGCTGCAGTGAACATTCGTGTGCATGTGTCCTTATAATAAAATGATTTATAATCCTTTGGGTATATACCCAATAATGGGATTGCTGGGTCAAATGGAATTTCTATTTCTAGGCCACACTGTCTTCCACAATGGTTGAACTAATTTACACTCCCACCAACAGTGTAAAAGTGTTCCTATTTCTGCACATCCTCTTCAGCATCTGTTGTCTTCAGAGTTTTTAACGATTGCCATTCTAACTGGCGTAAGATAGTATTTCAATGTAGTTTTGATTTGCATTTCTCTAATGACCAGTGATGATGAGCATTTTTTTACGTGTTTTGGCCTCACGTATGTCTTCTTTTGTAAAGTGTCTATTCATATCCTTCACCCATTTTTGAATGGGCTTTTTTTTTTCTTGTAAATCTGTTTTAATTCTTTGTAGATTCTGGATATTAGCCCTTTGTCAGATGAGTAGATGCAAAAATTTTTTCCCATTCTGTTGGTTGCTGATTCACTCTGATGACTGTTTCTTTTGCTGTGCAGAAGCTATGGAGTTTGATTAGGTCCCATTTGTCTATTTTGGCTTTTGTTGCCAATGCTTTTGGTGTTTCAGTCATGAAGTCCTTGCCTATGCCTATGTCCTGCATGGTTTTGCCTAGATTTTCTTCTAGGGTTTTTATGGTGTTAGGTCTTATGTTTAATTCTTTAATCCATCTGCAGTTAATTTTAGTGTAAGGTGTCAGGAAGGGGTCCAGTTTCTGCTTTCTGCACATGGCTATCCAGTTTTCCCAACACCATTTATTAAACAGGGAATCCTTTCCCCATTGCTTGTTTTTTTGAGGTTTGTCAAAGATCAGATGGTTGTAAGAAGTCACAAGATTTGTAACTTTCCCGTTGCTGCTATAGATAGTATCACTATCATAGAACCGAAGATTGGTCTTTCGAGATGTTTTCCAACTTTTGCATTCTGGTGATCAACTAACTCCACCCAAATGTATGACTCATGACTCAGTGGGCTCTGTGGTCCCCACTCAGAAGCTGACTCAGTGCATAATGACCGTTTTCCACAACTTTATGACATCATCCACAACCAATCAGTAGCACCTATTCCTTAGTCCCCTGCCTGCCAGATTACCCACAGAAACCCTAGCCTCTGAGTTCATAGGGAGGTTTATTTGAGTGATTATCTCCCATCCTTCTGCTTGGCTAGCTCTGCCTTTATGAAACTCTTTCTCTACTGCAATACCACTGTTTCAATAAATTGGCTCTATCTGTGCAGCAGTCAAGAAGAACCCGTTGGGCAATTATACTTGAACTGAAATGAAAAATTCAAAATGACAACATTTTGGCAGGAAGCAGGCTGAGAAAGCTACTCATCTGTAAGCATGGGCTCTTTCTTATGCAAGAAAAAGAATGATTCCTAGGGCAGAGCCAAGGGCTCTGAAAGCAAAACCTACAGCAGAGAACTATGGATTAGGGAACCACTCCCAGATTGCAGACCTGAGCCCTAATCAAGGAGCATTTCCTGCCCCCACAGTTAGGGAAATGATGACAGATACTTTTTCAACAGGAGTTTCTTATTTCACCATGTATGTTAAGTGGATTTGTAGGGTAGGGGGAGCTGATAACTTGGATAGTGGTTGTTGTTTTAGTTTCCAAGTTTCCAGATCAAGAGGAACCATATCTGAGCAGCTAAATCCATATCCAGCCACATCAAAACTTGATTTAAATCCTGGCTTTTGGGCCTGAGCTTGAGACACTGTTTGATTGAAACAGTGTCTTTGGGGTGGATGGGTACAATTTGCATATGGGAGAACATAAATTATTGTGGCTATAGGAAAGATCAGTAGCTTATCTCCAAAGATGACCACAAATCTCCCTCTCCATGTCCAATCCTTACATCCCTGCATGCGTATGCAATTCTTCCCATTAAGAGTTGGACTCTCCCTCTCCTTCTCTTGAATCTTGCCTGGCCTTTAACTTTCTTTAATCAACAGAAGGCAGTACAGGCTGGGTGTGGTGGCTCATGCCTGTAATCCCAACACTTTGGGAGGCCGAAGTGGGAGGATGACTTGAGCCCAGACATTTGAGACCAGCCTGGGAAACATAGGAAGACCCTGTATTTACAAAAAATCAAAATGTTAGCTGGGTGTGGTAGCATGCACCTGGAGTCCCAGCTACTCAGGAGGCTGAGGCAGGAGGATTGCTTCAGCCTAAGAGTTTAAGACTGCATGAGTCATGATTGCAGCATTGCACTCCAGCCTGGGTGACAGAGTCAGATCCTGTCTCAAAAAATAATAAAGAATTCAACGGAAATAACACTGTACCAATTTTAGGCCTAGCCCATAAAAGTTCTAGTAGCTTCAGCTTTTATTCTCCTGAAACCCTGTTTAAGGATCTGGGTACCTTAATGGAGAGAGGGGACCCACCAACCACCAGCCATTCAGGCTACACCATCTGTGCTCCCTGGCATGTGAGTAACATACATCATCATGAATGTTCTAACTACAAAGTCCCTGCTGAATGCAGCTGAATACGTGACTCTAGCCAGTAGGGCATGGAGTGGAGGAAACGTCCAGCTGAAACCATGAAACTGTGAGAAATTATAAATTTTAGGCAATTAGGATTGGGGTTATTTGTTACATAGCTCTTATAATTGATACATAACTGATACAAGCTCTTACAATTATTTTTTATAACTGAAATGATATCATTTTCTTAGACTCTTAACAACTCATGGTTTAGGTGAGCAATCTAGAAGCAGAAAAAAAGAGAGGTTACCTGCTTGGTACTAAACACAAGTTGTACATAATTGTCCCATGAATGACTAAGAGTTTGTTCTATTTTATTTTTTTTACTCTTACTTATTGTATTAGTCCATTTTCATATTGCTTTGAGGAAATATCTGAGACTGGCAATTTATAAAGAAAAAGAGGTTTAATGGACTCACAGTTTCACATGGCTGGGGAGGCCTCATAATCATGGCAGAAGGTGAAAGGAGGAGCAAAGGCACATCTTACATGGTGGCAGGCAAGAGAGTGCACGCATGGGAGCTCCCCTTTATAAAACCATCAGATCTTATGAGACTTATTCACTATCATGAGAAGAGCATAGGCAAAACCTGACCCCATGATTTAATTATCTCACACCAGGTCCCTCCCACCACACCTGGGGATTACGGGAGCTACAATTCAAGTTGAGATTTGAGTGGGGACATAGCCAAAGCACATCACTAACCTCTGTGTTATTCTATGTTTACATTCTGCCAGGGCATCTGAATTTAAGCGGAAACATTTAGTCAATGGTATACTGCTTATTTAGTGTGAAGCAAAATACAAATCAAGAGAGTCTTTGATCTGGAGGACAGGGTATAGTAGGCCCCTCATAAGGAACATGAAGTCCTGAGAGATGTAGTGGGAAGTTCATATTTGTAGGGTAAGCTATTGGCATTTGGGGAAGGACTGAATAAGTGATTGATCAGATGTTTCACTTTCCATTCCAAGTTCTTAGTGGACAAGAGAGATACCTTTATTTTCTTGATTATGAAATGCATCTGGCAAAAAAAAAGTACAGTAATTCACTGGAGTGTTTTGTAAGACTCATTGATCCATTGATGTAAAACACCAGAGACCCCTATATGAATATTTGAGACAAAGTCACATTTATTATGAAGTGGGTCCTATTTGGACTCCATACAAGGTTTGGTTAAAGAATGTTTCTAATATCCTTATGATAACATGCCTTCATCTTTAGGGTATTACCAAAATCCTGAATTCAGGAGACCATGAAGTAGAGGTATTATTGTATCAAATTGGATTAAAAGGATATACAATATGATGTGTACACACACACACACACGCACCCAAAGACAAATTTTAGAAATACATCTATTGATTATTTGGAGTTCTTTTCCCCTATTCAAAAGTATGACTCCAGTCTGATTCAACCTTTAGCACATTCAAACTCTTGACAAAGTTTATAATTGAGCTCTTGCTGTTGGAAAGTATTTGAGAAATAGCTCTGCTTCTGGGTTTCCATGGAGACCACTTCCCACCTAGTGGCTGAATGTAACCTCTGTCGACCATGGCCGGGGGTACTTATCAAGCTGTCACTGGCAATTTTCCCCCTCATTTACTAGAAGAAACATTCCAGAAAGAAAATAACAGGATGGCATTGTGAGAACACACTTTTACTTTGAGACTGCAATTTTGGGGAGACTTGGACTGTTGACTGCAAGATCCTGGTCCCAAGTGGATATGGTGAACCCATAATCTGAGCAGCAGCGTGAGTAGGGAAAATGCTCTGAAATTCTGGCCAGGCAGAAGATTTCTATCCCTGCCGTGCTGGCTCTGAGAACTTGGACATGTCAGATCAGTCATCAGTTCCTTCCTTCCTTCCAGCTCCGTTGCCCTCCCCTCCCCTCCCATCCCCTCCTTTCCCCTCCTCTCTGTCCCCTTCCTCCCCACCCCTCCCTCCTACTCCTCCTCTCGCCCTCCCTCCTACTCCTCCCCTTCCCCTCCCTCCTCCTCCTCCCCCTCCCCTCCCGTCCCTCCTCTCCTCTCCCTTCCCCTCCTTTTCTCTCTCTCCCCTCCTTCCTTCCTTCCTTTCCTCCCTCCGTCCCTTCCTCCCTTCTTTCCTTCCCTCCCTCCCTCTTCCTTCCTTCCTTCCCTCCCTGCCTCCCTCTTCCTTCCTCCCTTCCCTCCCTGCCTCCCTCTTCCTTCCTTCCTTCCCTCCCTGCCTCC